>NW_028234406.1:16173519-16178519 GCF_977035675.1 Penaeus japonicus | reverse complement strand
AAGAGGAGTTCAAGAGCCGAGATTTCGCAAGAAGGGAGGAAGAGGGAGAAACCGAGGTCGGAGGGAAGGGATAAGTCGAGATTGGATGGAAGGGATAAACCGAGATTGGAGGGAAGGGGTAAGTCGAGATTGGAGGGAAGGGATAAGTCGAGATTGGAGGGAAGGGATAAACCGAGATTGGAGGGAAGAGAAAATTAAGATTTGAGGGAAGGGAAATGTCGAGATTGGAGGGAAGGGATAAACCGAGATTGGAGGGAAGAGAAAATTAAGATTTGAGGGAAGGGAAATGTCGAGATTGGAGGGAAGGGAAATGTCGAGATTGGAGGGAAGGGAAATGTCGAGATTGGAGGGAAGGGATAAACCGAGATTGGAGGGAAGGGAAATGTCGAGATTGGAGGGAAGGGAAATGTCGAGATTGGAGGGAAGGGAAATGTCGAGATTGGAGGGAAGGGATAAGTCGAGATTGGAGGGAAGGGAAATGTCGAGATTGGAGGGAAGGGAAATGTCGAGATTGGAGGGAAGGGATAAGTCGAGATTGGAGGGAAGGGATAAGTCGAGATTGGAGGGAAGGGAAATGTCGAGATTGGAGGGAAGGGAAATGTCGAGATTGGAGGGAAGGGATAAGTCGAGATTGGAGGGAAGGGAAATGTCGAGATTGGAGGGAAGGGAAATGTCGAGATTGGAGGGAAGGGAAATGTCGAGATTGGAGGGAAGGGAAATGTCGAGATTGGAGGGAAGGGATAAGTCGAGATTGGAGGGAAGGGAAATGTCGAGATTGGAGGGAAGGGAAATGTCGAGATTGGAGAGAAGTCGAGATGAGAAGGAAATGTCGAGAAGGGAAGAATGAGAGGAATGGGAAGGGAAGTCAATGGAGGAAGGAAGTCGAGATTGGAGGGAAGAAATGTCGAGATTGGAGGAAGGAAAGATGAGATTGGAAAGTGGAGAGGAAATGATTGAGGAGGGAAGTCGAGATTGGAGGGAAGGAAATGGTCGAGATTGGGGAAGAAGGGAAAAGTCGAGATTGGAGGGAAGGAAATGTCGAGATTGGAGGGAAGGAGATTGGAGGGAAGGGAAATGTCGAGATTGGAGGGAAGGGGTAAGTCGAGGTCGGAGGGAAGGGAAATGTCGAGATTGGAGGGAAGGGAAATGTCGAGATTGGAGGGAAGGGAAATGTCGAGATTGGAGGGAAGGGAAATGTCGAGATTGGAGGGAAGGGAAATGTCGAGATTGGAGGGAAGGGAAATGTCGAGATTGGAGGGAAGGGAAATGTCGAGATTGGAGGGAAGGGAAATGTCGAGATTGGAGAGAAGGGAAATGTCGAGATTGGAGGGAAGGGAAATGTCGAGATTGGAGGGAAGGGAAATGTCGAGATTGGAGGGAAGGGAAATGTCGAGATTGGAGGGAAGGGATAAGTCGAGATTGGAGGGAAGGGAAATGTCGAGATTGGAGGGAAGGGATAAGTCGAGATTGGAGGGAAGGGATAAGTCGAGATTGGAGGGAAGGGAAATGTCGAGATTGGAGGGAAGGAAATGTCGAGATTGGAGGGAAGGGATAAGTCGAGATTGGAGGGAAGGGAAATGTCGAGATTGGAGGGAAGGGAAATGTCGAGATTGGAGGGAAGGGAAATGTCGAGATTGGAGGGAAGGGAAATGTCGAGATTGGAGGGAAGGGAAATGTCGAGATTGGAGGGAAGGGAAATGTCGAGATTGGAGGGAAGGGATAAGTCGAGATTGGAGGGAAGGGAAATGTCGAGATTGGAGGGAAGGGAAAGTCGAGATCGGAGTGAAGGGAAAGTCGAGATTGGAGGAAGGGAAATGTCGAGATTGGAGGGAAGGGAAATGTCGAGATTGGAGGGAAGGGAAATGTCGAGATTGGAAGGAAGGGAAATGTCGAGATTGGAGGGAAGGAAAATGTCGAGATTGGAGGGAAGGAAATGTCGAGAGTGGGGAAGGGGAAGTCGAGATTGGAGGAAGGAAATGTCGAGATGGAGGGAAGGGGTAAGTTGAGATTGGAGGGAAGGGAAATGTCGAGATTGGAGGGAAGGGAAATGTCGAGATTGGAGGGAAGGGAAATGTCGAGATTGGAGAGAAGGGAAATGTCGAGATTGGAGGGAAGGAGAAGTGGGAAGGGAAATGTCGAGATTGGAGGGAAGGGATAAGTCGAGATTGGAGGGAAGGGAAATGTCGAGATTGGAGGGAAGGGAAATGTCGAGATTGGAGGGAAGGGAAATGTCGAGATTGGAAGGAGAGGGAATGTGGGAACTGGAGGGGAGGGAAATGTCGAGATTGGAGGGAAGGGAAATGTCGAGATTGGAGGGAAGGGAAATGTCGAGATTGGAGGGAAGGGAAATGTCGAGATTGGAGGGAAGGGATAAGTCGAGATTGGAGGGAAGGGAAATGTCGAGATTGGAGGGAAGGGATAAGTCGAGATTGGAGGGAAGGGATAAGTCGAGATTGGAGGGAAGGGAAATGTCGAGATTGGAGGGAAGGGATAAGTCGAGATTGGAGGGAAGGGATAAGTCGAGATTGGAGGGAAGGGATAAGTCGAGATTGGAGGGAAGGGATAAGTCGAGATTGGAGGGAAGGGATAAGTCGAGATTGGAGGGAAGGGAAATGTCGAGATTGGAGGGAAGGGAAATGTCGAGATTGGAGAGAAGGGATAATCCGAGATTGGAGGGAAGAGAAAATGAAGATTGGAGGGAAGGGAAAGTCAAGATTGGAGGGAAGGGATAAGTCGAGATTGGAGGGAAGGGAAAGGCCAAGATTGGAGGGAAGGGAAAAGCCGAGATTGGAGGGAAGGGAAAGGCCAAGATTGGAGGGAAGGGAAAAGCCGAGATTGGAGGGAAGGGAAAGGCCAAGATTGGAGGGAAGGTAAAAGCCGAGATTGGAGGGAAGGGAAAGGCCAAGATTGGAGGGAAGGGAAAGGCCAAGATTGGAGGGAAGGGAAAGGCCAAGATTGGAGGGAAGGGAAAGGCCAAGATTGGAGGGAAGGGAAAAGCCGAGATTGGAGGGAAGGGAAAAGCCGAGATTGGAGGGAAGGGAAAGGCCAAGATTGGAGGGAAGGGAAAAGCCGAGATTGGAGGGAAGGGAAAAGCCGAGATTGGAGGGAAGGGAAAGGCCAAGATTGGAGGGAAGGGAAAAGCCGAGATTGGAGGGAAGGGAAAGGCCAAGATTGGAGGGAAGGTAAAAGCCGAGATTGGAGGGAAGGGAAATGTCGAGATTGGAGGGAAGGGATAAGTCGAGATTGGAGGGAAGGGATAAGTCGAGATTGGAGGGAAGGGATAAGTCGAGATTGGAGGGAAGGGAAATGTCGAGATTGGAGGGAAGGGATAAGTCGAGATTGGAGGGAAGGGATAAGTCGAGATTGGAGGGAAGGGATAAGTCGAGATTGGAGGGAAGGGAAATGTCGAGATTGGAGGGAAGGGAAATGTCGAGATTGGAGGGAAGGGAAAGGCCAAGATTGGAGGGAAGGGAAAGGCCAAGATTGGAGGAGTCGAGATTGGAGGGAAGGGATAAGTCGAGATTGGAGGGAAGGGATAAGTCGAGATTGGAGGGAAGGGATAAGTCGAGATTGGAGGGAAGGGAAATGTCGAGATTGGAGGGAAGGGATAAGTCGAGATTGGAGGGAAGGGAAATGTCGAGATTGGAGGGAAGGGAAATGTCGAGATTGGAGGGAAGGGAAATGTCGAGATTGGAGGGAAGGGAAATGTCGAGATTGGAGGGAAGGGATAAGTCGAGATTGGAGGGAAGGGATAAGTCGAGATTGGAGGGAAGGGATAAGTCGAGATTGGAGGGAAGGGATAAGTCGAGATTGGAGGGAAGGGATAAGTCGAGATTGGAGGGAAGGGATAAGTCGAGATTGGAGGGAAGGGATAAGTCGAGATTGGAGGGAAGGGATAAGTCGAGATTGGAGGGAAGGGATAAGTCGAGATTGGAGGGAAGGGAAATGTCGAGATTGGAGGGAAGGGAAATGTCGAGATTGGAGGGAAGGGAAATGTCGAGATTGGAGGGAAGGGAAATGTCGAGATTGGAGGGAAGGGAAATGTCGAGATTGGAGGGAAGGGAAAAGCCGAGATTGGAGGGAAGGGAAAGGCCAAGATTGGAGGGAAGGGAAAAGCCGAGATTGGAGGGAAGGGAAAGGCCAAGATTGGAGGGAAGGGAAAGGCCAAGATTGGAGGGAAGGGAAAAGCCGAGATTGGAGGGAAGGGAAAGGCCAAGATTGGAGGGAAGGGAAAGGCCAAGATTGGAGGGAAGGGAAAGGCCAAGATTGGAGGGAAGGGAAAGGCCAAGATTGGAGGGAAGGGAAAGGCCAAGATTGGAGGGAAGGGAAAGGCCAAGATTGGAAGGAAGTGAAAAAGCCGAGATTGAAAGGAAGGGTAAAGCCGAGATTGGAAGAAAGGGAAAGACCAAGATTGGAAAGAAGGAAAGCGAATAGACTTGTTGGGAGGACATGTGAGACAGACCGCGAAGGAGTGAACATGGATATATGATAACGTGCGTGGTGAAAGTTAGCAGGGAGCAGGATTACGTGCAACGTGAGCGGGGAACTTGTAAGTAAGTTGTGAAAGAGCAGAGTAAATGGGGTCTGTGCTGGTGAGTGATTGAAAATTGGGGGTTGGGTGAATGAGGTGATGTATAAAAATAAAAATAGGTAAGTAGGGGACAGGGTCAATGGGTTGTGTTCATGGGAGGATGGGTAAATAGGGATGTGTTCATGGAGAGGAAGAGTAAATGGAGATGAGTAAATGGGTAATGGGCAAATGTAGAGATCAGTATATATTGTTTCGGTCATAGGGTACAGGTAAAAGATGCATGGGAGTTAGAATAGATAAGATAATAAAGAAAGAAGGAAAACTGAAAAGTTATGTAGTAAGTTTATATATCATCATATAAACATTACAGGAATACCCATTCTAGTAATGAGGCATTGTGTATGCATCTCTCAGGTCAGGTCAGGTCAACCTTGACGGATAGATAATTCACAAAAAATTATCTCTTAAG
>NW_028234406.1:16151019-16153519 GCF_977035675.1 Penaeus japonicus | reverse complement strand
AAAAAAGAAAGGAAAAAAAAAAAACTGTGCTGACATTAACCATACAAGGGAACACTGGGGGTGCTTATTATTAATAGAGCTTTTAAAAATGTTCTTGATAAAAATAGGTTGTTACAATTAACTCTATTCATATGTACGTATTAGGTTTAACACTGAGATCAACACTGTCGTTCACTGCACTACATGGAAGCCACTTCTGGGAATCATATTGGCAACTTTATTGTCATAACTTCGTTCACTCTGTTGACCGAACTTGGAAGGAAATATCTTGTTAAAATCACTTCGATACAAACACTTACAAAGTCATCTAGCGACACTACAAGGAACGTGATATGGCTATACCTTAGCACCTATGAACAGGTACAAAGTCGTCGTAGACGCTTAAGCAACGAAAGTACAATTTATAGCAAATTCGAAGGCCGATGAGGGTCCGTGTCCCCTTCGTGTGAAGGACAGTCGCCTTGTTCGAGAACATCTTAGTCTTGTCTCCATTTCGAGTGGTGCTTGTTCGGGTTGCGGCACGCACTTGTCTGCATGCAACCTTCCTTTTCAGATAATGGTCACCAAACATCTTTATTGCGAGATTATGGGCAAATGGCTTCAGATAAAGAGGTTCGTATCATTAGAGAGAAAGACAAACTGGCATCTTGTCTTCTCCTTCCGTCTCGCAGTTCAGTTCACCTTATTGGTCTCTGGTCTCCATGCTGTGTTCACTGAACCCCTGATAGGATTATTTCAAACGGTTGGCTTCAGCCAAACTTGCAAGGAATTGCTGGATGCTTTGCCACAGAGCGTTTCATTCGATTGGCAAAACGCTAATGATAAAGAATACTGATATGTTTGATAGCCTTAGAAGTAGGACTCTTGAAGCGTGTCCTATATATCCGGAAAATTATGAACTGCATAACGAGGACGATAGCCCGCGTGGCCGTTGACGAAGTGGTTGTGGCAGGGCAAGTCACTCGACGAGCTCTTGACGGGGCTGCAGAGACACCCAGGGAGATGTTGGCGAAACCTACGAGAATATACAAACAAAGTGGCTTTAGTCACGTGCAATCAACCGTATATACATGCACACACAGAGACACAGACACAGAAGCACACACATAGACGGACATGTGTGTGTGCGTGTAAGACAGAGTCTACTTCCTCGTGCGGTTCTTTAAACTTAAAGTGTTTATGTTCGTTTATGCGCCTGAATGCGAGCGTGCGAGTCGACATCAAGTTCACAGCTCTCCTCAACCCCTCACGAGATCCCAGCACTCAAACATAACACACGTACGGTGGTTTATACACGATCCTCTTCATCCTCCATTCCTGGCGCGAAGGATGGTTGCCGGAGCCTCGACGCACGTTAAAGTATCCGTAGACGAGAGGGTTCACGGTGGAGTTGGCGACGGCGAAGATGAACAGAGCCGCCTGCACTCGCGGGTCGACCAGCTGGGCGCTCGACCGGTCGATGAAGTACCTGTGCACAGAGGGAGGCAAAGCGTTTTGAATCCTACAGTGGACAGGTGTGTGGAGGTTTGAATCTGTCGGTGAACAGATGTGTTGGAAGGGTTTACGTTGGAATCCTCCAATCCTCTCTCTCTCTCTCTCTCTCTCTCTCTCTCTCTCTCTCTCTCTCTCTCTCTCTCTCTCTCTCTCTCTCTCTCTCTCTCTCTCGTGACATATATATATATATATATATATATATATATATATATATATATATATATATATATGTATATATATATATATATGTATGTATATATATATGTATATTTATGTATATATATATATATATATATATTATATAATATATATATATATATATATATATATAGTATGTATTATGTATGTGTTGTGTGTGTGTGAGTGTGAGTGTGAGTGTGAGTGTGAGTGTGAGTGTGAGTGTGATGTGAGTGTGATATATTGAGTGTGAGTATTATGTGATTGAGTGTGTTGTGTGTGTGTGTGTGTGTGAGTGTGTGTGTGTGTGTGTGTGTGTGTTCGTGCGCATATATATATATATATATATATATATATATATATATATATATATATATATATATATATATATATATGTATGTATGTGTGTGTGTATATATACATACACACATACACATATATATATATATATATATATATATATATATATATATATATATATATATATATATATATATATATATGATATATATGATATATGTATGTATAGATCTACATATCTACATGCATACCCCTATATCCTCATCGAGCTTTCAGAACAACGATTCCAGTCCATCACAAGTTATGCTTTGAGATAATGAGAGTGAAAGCACATGGGCGTTTGCGGCTCCTTAGGGACCCTTTCGTAACGAAGAAATGCCATTTCATTTGAACGATAGTGCAAGTTGGTTCACCCACTTCGAAATTCATGCTTCGGTATAGTGGGTCGTTCCATGAATAGCCTTGTTTGTATCCAAATTGGGTCTCTGTCCGAACGCTTTCTTGAGTGCTTTAAAAAGAAGGTACAACG
>NW_028234406.1:16136019-16138519 GCF_977035675.1 Penaeus japonicus | reverse complement strand
TCAATTTCTAACACAATTATAGTTCAGACATTACAACCCTAACCATAAACATACACAGAAACAGCAAACACACACACACACACGCAAACGCAAACGCAAACACATACAAAAACAGTATCCGTACAATATCCTCGCATCTCCATGGGAACACATAACAGTGTTCTGCAATGTTCTATGCGCTTAGAGCTGGCTGCTAACACAATAAAAAACCGTCCATTCTCTTTGCTGCTAACGACAATAATTTCAAAACGCATTATCTCTCGCAGAATTGAGTTTCGACACAGTCTGCTTGCATTCTCTGAGCAAACAGGAGATTGAAAGGGAATGGGTGCCAGTGCGGGAAATGAGTCATTCTATCGGTTTAAAAAACGGAGAGGAAAATGAGAACCTAGGGGTATAGGGAGGGGGGAGGGGGGAGGGGGAGGTTTGCTAACTGCAACTGCGGAAAATCATGTTGCTGAAATGTTGCTGGAGATGAAATTCAGCATTTGATATCATCATCAGCAGCTTTTTTTTTATCATGATTATTAATGTTGTTGTTTTTGTTATTCTTATCATGATTGTTGGTTTTACTATTTTTGTTGCTATTATTATCATCCTTATCATCATCGTTATTGTTATCATTATCATTAACATCAAAATCGTTATCATTATTATCATTACAACTATAACTGTTGTTGTTGTATCCTACATTATTATTATCATTATCATTATTAATATCATTATTACTATTGCTGGTAGTGGTACTAGTCCTAGTAGCAATAGTAGCTGTTGTTGCTGTCGCTGTAGAGTCTGTAGCATTAATAGTAGTAGCGGTAGTAATAATAATAGTAGTAGTAGTAGTAGTAGTAGTAGAAATAGCATATAGTATTTGCAGCAGCAATAGTAGCTATAGTAACACTAGTAACAGTAGTAGTGGTAATAGCAACAGTAATAGTAGCAATACCATAATTAGTAGCAGTAGAAATAGTAGTAGTAGTGTTACCATCCCTCCCATTATCATTTCACATAGCGTCTGCAACATCGTAATTCCCTTTCCTTTATAAAACAAAACCACTGATCGCAGATCTCCCTTCAGACGTGGCTACGAAGCGAAAACTACCGTAGGGGTTACAACCCTTGCAAGACCTTGACAAGAAGAGAAAAGGGTTCCTGCAATCGTCTCCATGGCAACGGCATATACCATAAGATACCACTCGTGATTTTATTTGCTTGGGGTTTGCAAGTTGAGCTCTCCAGTTGCCTGCATATTTTCAAGGGATGGCTCATTTCTATCTGTTTATGAATGTACAGAAATAGATATGCAAAAGAATGGTAGTGGTGTTATATGTAGTTTGTTCATCAGGATTGCCGTCATGAATTCATGTGCGAAAATATTCATGTTGACTAGAGAGGGGAAACAGGGCGTGTGAGAGAGGGCATGAGAGGGGATGGGGTTTGTGTTCGAGTGTGTGAGAGAGATAGAGAGGGTGGGAAGGCAGAGAAATATATATATACATACAGTATATATATATATATATATATATATATATATATATATATATATATATATATATATATGTGTGTGTGTGTGTGTGTGTGTGTGTGTGTGTGTGTGTGTGTGTGTGTGTGTGTGTGTGTGTGTGTGTGTGTGTGTGTGTGTGTGTGTGTGTGTGTGTTTAAACAGAGAGAGAGAGAGAGAGAGAGAGAGAGAGAGAGAGAAAGACGAAGAGGAAAATGCACTTAATTTATTAACCTCGTTATGAAGAGAAAGTTCGACTGGAACAAGTGAAACAGAATCCAGAGAGAGGAGCCAAATTGATCTAATCAATATCACTCATCAGATACATCAGTACAGGAAATATGTTCCCGAGACAGACAATTGATTCTTCTTCTTCATATTCTTTCCGTTTTTCATTTTCAGACACTCTCTTTATCTTCTATTCATTCTTACCCCCCCCCCCTAATGTTGCGTATGTGGATGTTGTTCTTGCATTAATGACTGGACATGCCTACTTTGCTAATAAGTAGATGTATACAAGAAGTACAAAAATATATATGTATGTATTTGTATAAGTATGTATATATGTAAGTACCTATGCATGTATTTATATATGTAAGTATGTATGTAAGTATGTATGCAAGTATGTATATATATATATATATATATATATATATATATATATATATATATACATACATATATATATAATTATATATATATATAAGTATGTATGCATGTACAAAAATATATATGTATGTATTTGTATAAGTATGTATATATAAGTATATATATTATATATATATAGTATATATATATGTATGTATAGTATGTATATATATATATATATATATATATATATATATATATATACATATATATATAATTATATATATATATATAAGTATGTATGCATGTATGTCTATATGTAAGTATATATGCATATACGTATGTATGTAAGTATGTATGCATGTAAGTATATATGTAAGTATCTATGCATGTAAGTATGTATGTATGTAT
>NW_028234406.1:16131019-16133519 GCF_977035675.1 Penaeus japonicus | reverse complement strand
CGCGGGACTGTAACCTACAAGCAGACACGTAAAAATGCCCATAAATTCCACAAATTCCACAGACAGTTAAATGGAAAAGTACGTTTGAACTAACATCACGCCAGAAGGCAATAGGGTTTTTAACACGGGGTCTCGGTTCTCGATACAAGGTCATCTCTCAGCAAGGGAGAATAAGATGATGAATGTTGGAAAAGATAAATGTTGGAAAAGATAAATGTTGGAAAAAGAAGTAACGGGATGATAGATATTAGGTAAAGAAGCAAAGGGTTGATAAATTTTGGAAAACGAAGAAGAGGGAAGAGAAATGTTGGAAAAAGAAGCAAAGGATTGATAAATTTTGGAAAACGAAGAGGGAAGAGAAATGTTAGATAAAGAAGCAAAGGGTTGATAAATGTTGGAAAAGAAGCAAAGGGAAGATAAATGAGGAAAACGAAGAATAGGGAAGATATATGTTGGAAGACGAAGAAGAGGGAGGATAAATGTTGGGAAAAGAGGTAAAGGGAAGATAAATGAGGAACACGAAGAAGAGGAAGATGAATGTTGGAAAAAGAAGCAGAGGGAAGATAAATGAAGAACACGAAGAAGAGGGAAGATGAATATTGGAAAAAGAGGCAGAAAGAAGATAAACGTTGGAAAAAGAAGCAAAGGGAAGATAAATGAGGAAAACGAAGAAGAAGGAAGATAAATGTTGGAAAAAGAAGCAAAGGGAAGATAAATGAGGAAAACGAAGAAGAAGGAAGATAAATGTTGGAAAAAGAAGCAAAGGGAAGATAAACGTTGGAAAAAGAGGCAGAGAGAAGATAAATGTTGGAAAAAGATGCAGAGGGAAGATAAATGTTGGAAAAAGAGGCAGAGAGAAGATAAATGTTGGAAAAAGAGGCAAAGGTAAGATAAATGAGGAAGACGAAGAGGGAAGATAAATGTCGGGAAAAGAAACAAAGGGAAGATAAAAGTTGGAAAAAGAAGCAAAGGGAAGATAAATGAGGAACACGAAGAAGAGGGAAGATAAATGTCGGAAAAAGAAGCAGAGGGAAGACAAATGTCGGAAAATGAAGCCGAGAGACGTGGAAAGGAAAGCCTAATACTCACTGACCGCCTCCAGCATCAATCTCGCTTATACTGGACGTGTTAATAGCAAAGGTTTTCATATCACAGTGATGAGGGAGCTATTGCAAATGACTAAAAATTGCTTCTAGGAGGATGTGGGAAGCAGTTCTGTGTTTACAGGTCTAAGGCCTAAATGCGATTGAAAGCTTTAAGGGCATTTGAATGATAAGGAGATGAAAGAGAAAGAGAGAGAGAGAAAGAGAGGTAGATAGAGAGAGAGAGAGAGAGAGAGAGAGGAAGTTGAGAGAGAGAGGGGGAGAGAGATAGATAGATAGAGAGAGAGAGAGAGAGGAAGAAGAGAGAGAGAGAGAGAGAGAGAGAAAGAGAGAGAGAGAGAGAGGAAGAAGAGAGAGAGAGAGGAAGAAGAAAGAGAGAGAGAGAGAGAAAGAGAAAGAGAGAGAGAGAGAGAGAGAGAGAGAGAGAGAGAGAGAGAGAGAGAGAGAGAGAGAGCTGCGGTGTATGTATGTGTGCGTCTGTGCCCGTTTGTGTCTGTGTATGTGTATGTGTGTTTGGGGTAAGGGGTCTGTGTATGTGTGTGCGTGTGGTTGTTTTTGTGCGTGTGGGTGTGTGTTTGTATGGTGTTTGGGTATGTGTAGTTTGAGAGATGGATAGATAAAGAGTCTTGTAGAGAGATAAGTAGGCTTAAATGTATGGACAGACAGGTAGATGGATTAACACATATATGAACAGATGGATAGCAAGACAGATAGGGAGGCAACTCGATTGTGATATATATCTAAACATATAAAGAGACAGATAGATAGATAGATATATACATACATACATACATAGATGGACAGACATATAGATAGACAGACAGGCCGATTTATACACAGATAGACAGATAGTTGGATAGATAATTGGATAGACAAATGGATAGACAGACAGACTGAATCATAGATAGATAGATAGATAGGTAAACAGATGTAATCAAAAGCAGGTAAATTAACAAAGGGACGGATTTCTAGATCAATTTTTCTTTTAAATGATAAGATCTATAAATAAATAATGAGTATGCTTGTAGATGATATAGTGACTTTGTTAATCTACAGGGCTTTATAAGGACTTCATTCTCTATCTATCTATTTATCCTTTTATTTATATTTTGTAATATATAAATCACCTTTGATTGCCTTTGCTTTACACTAATGAAAAAGGGGTACTGATGAAAACTAATCTATTTCGAATTTTGTCTCGGAAAGTGAATGTTCTCGCAGTGGAAGAGGAGTCGAAAGCCAACCTTGTTTCATGAAGACGAATAGTTTGGTTTTTCATAATATCATAATTTCTTTTCATTATGATTCCCCTTCTCCCTCTCCTTCGCATTTTGGTGAACATACTCTAAAACAGTCCAATTTCTAACAAAATTATAATATTGTCACTTTTTTTGTAA
>NW_028234406.1:16071019-16078519 GCF_977035675.1 Penaeus japonicus | reverse complement strand
TGTGTGTCTGCTTATATGTCCATGTGTGAGCGTGTAATGGCGAGAGTTTGTTTGTGGATAGTTTTTGTTTATTTATAGATATATGTGTGGGTATGTGTGCGAACTTGAGCATGTTTGTATGTAGCGCACAAGTGTATGTGTGTGTGTGTGTGTGTGTGCTTGCGGTTATATATGTGTGAGTGTGTGTAATTTTTTCCCTGCTGATTTTTATCCACTTCTAATTTAGCCTTCCCTTGCCCTATATATATATGTATATATATATATATATATATATATATATATATATATATATATATATATATATATAAAAGACAAACGTGGATCTTCAAAGAAACTAATAAACAAGTTTCCCCTAAAGCCTTTGTTGTCAAGGCGTCAAGGTACCCCTTTTACATCATATTTTTAACCCCGTATATTTTCATCTCAGCAGCAAATTATTAGATATGTTTTTAAGGCCCATCCAGTGCTGTCACTCTTTTTCGAAATGTATAGACGATATGACAATACTAAGAACAAAAAAAAAGGACGTGAACCCTTAAGATTTTCCAAGTCTCACGGACCGAAATAACATCAACAGACTTCAAATGCTTCATTAATTTTCTACCACGCATCAATTTCAAAAGATCAAACAGATCCTTTAGATCAGTATTACTCAACCTCTCAAGCTTTAAGAACCCCTTTCATCCCCTTATAAAATCAGGGGACCCCTTGGTGCGGGATTAGATAGGATGTAACAATTTTACATTGGAAGAACGGTTAATAATTTATAGCTGTTTATTATCAGATTGTTTTCACTGTAGAAGTATGATTCAAAAAATGATTTTAAAAGAATGTGTATATTTACAAAATTGAAAATATAGTAAAATTAACTTCTAAGAAAATAGAATGATTAGGCTTTCAAAATGGTAAACTCTTATTTAGCGACAAAAATCTCGATTTAGATACACTGTGTAATCAGGAAGTTTAGAAGAGGTTTCTGTGGACCCCTGGTTGAGAATCACTGCTTTAGAGCATTTTTTCTCTTCTTTATTTTTAAGCATTGTGTTTTTATCTTATTTTGTAAATAGATTAAGAACTTTTTCCATTCGATTTTGTCAGTGCTTGTGTGTTTATATATATATATATATATATATATATATATATATATATATATATATATATATATATATATATATATATATATATATATATATGTGTGTGTGTGTGTGTGTGTGTGTGTGTGTGTGTGTGTGTGTGTGTGTGTGTGTGTGTGTGTAAATATACATATAAATATTTATGCTTGTATCCATATATATGTGTATATATATATGTATATATATATGTGTGTGTGTGTGTGTGTGTGTGTGTGTGTGTGCAGGCGGATGCACTCATATACATGAATACTCATTTATATATAAATGTATACATATATCCGTACATATATATATACACATGGACGAGAAATAGCATGTGACCTGACAGGGATATAAATATACTGCACGCTTAACCAGGGGAGTCATGAGGGAAATATTCCTATGAGAGACTTTCACCTCCTGGCACAGAAGATGATAATTCGGATTTTTTTTTTTTTTTTTTTATTCCAGGCTTTGAGTAGGTTGCAAGAGGCACTTTGATATCGGATTACATTAGATATATAAATATGAAAGTTTGCCGTGAAATTTTACACAGAAGTATATACACGTGTGTGTGTGTGGGTGGGTAGTTGTAAATAACGTTATGATGAAGATGTAATAAAACCATATTAGTTCTTGAGCGCATCAGAAATACAGAAAGAAACACGCACACAAAGCTGTATTGGTGTGTGTGTGTGTGTGTGTGTGTGTGTGTGTGTGTGTGTGTGTGTGTGTGTGTGTGTTTGTGTGTTGTCCCCCTACCGTTACCAAACGCACTAACACAATAAAAGTATTCGCCCAGAAATGAAGGCGTAACTTTATATACCATATCCCTGTAGACGATTAAATTTACAACCAGTCATTCATCTAACAGACATAAAACCCCCGTAAAGCACATACAAATACAAAAAATAATAATAATCCAATAGATATTTAAAAAAAAAAGCATCAACCTCATTCTTAAACAAAACACATTAACTCACCACCCCGATGCACTGCTAAATCACACTCACAACGCCAAGCAACTCAAACGCCATAAGACCTAAAATCCCGTGTCATAAAAGTATCAGTTGCTCCGAGAGGAAATGAAAGTGAGTTTGCTGTGTCTCCCTTTTCTGTTTTTCGTCGGCGTGTATAACAAGGGGTCGACACATAAACCTACATAGGGCTTTGTTATCCCCGAAATGAAAGTGGTGTATTGGTGATCTATTATATGCAGGTATGTGGATTATTGTTCGCTATGAGGACGTGAGTTGGCAACCTCGAAGGTCTTTTTTGTTCGTCGTTTTATCTTGTTTTTTTACTCATTTTTCTCTGTACGTGATTTTTTTTTGTTTTTGTTTTTTTTATGACCTTATTGTCAATGCCTGACGTGAGGGAAGTGAGAAATGATGAACTGTTAATGCATCTGATTGAAATATGTTTTTTTCTTTCTTTTTACTGCCTTGCTCCCTTTTTTATGTATCTAAATTTTTACTTATATCTTTTATCTACTCATTTTCTCGTTCATTCATTGTTTCCGCTTTATTTTTTCTTTCCCTCTTTGTCTTCTCTTTGATTTTCTTTTTTTTCGTTATTTCTTTCTGTCTGTATTTCTTTTATCGTCTTTTTCTGCTGATGTTCTGCTTTTTGCTTTTTCTCTTTCTATTTCACTATTTCTTCTTCTCTTTCTTTTTTCCCTTCCTTCCTTCCTCCCTCCTTTCCTTTTCCTTCCTTCCTTCCCACCTTCCCTCCCTCCTTTCCTCCTTCCTTCCCTCCTTCCCTAATCCCCCCCCCACTCCCTCCTTTCTTTCCTTCCTTCCCACCTTCCTTCCCTCCTTCCCTCCCTCCTTTCCTCCTTCCCTAACCCCCCCCTCCCCTACCCCCCCCTCCCCCACTCCCTCCTTTCTTTCCTTCCTTCCCACCTTCCTTCCCTCCTTCCCTCCCTCCTTTCCTCCTTCCCTAACCCCCCCCTCCCCTAACCCCCCCTCCCCCACTCCCTCCTTTCTTTCCTTCCTTCCCATTAACTTGACTCATCTCAGCCCCTAAGTCATCATTCCATCACGAATCCAAAATCCGTGACAGCAAATTCCCGAGTCATCTCCATTGAGTCATCCTCCTGTGCTATGACTCTTGGGTAATGATATGCATCTGTACCTGAAATTCAGTCTGTCTTTTCCATTTTTTTTTTTTTTTTTTTTTTCCTTTTTCTTTTTTTTTTTTTTTTTTTTTTTTTTTTTTTTTTTTTTTTCTTCTTCTTCTGTTGGGTTCGAAATGGTGGTTTAGTTATTGTCCTTGTCTTTCTTATTACTATTTAGTTGTTTGGTTGTTTTATAGGCGATTGTTTAAAATGGGGTATTGGTGCTTATCCCTGTTATTGTTATGATATGTGGAGTCATTCCTCTGGTGAAAGTGTGTGTTACAGTTATTTTTTAGTATGACAAAATATGATATTTGATAATGAACAGATATGTCATCAATAATTATAATAGTGTATTGTTATGTTTTTTTTTTTACTATCATTGCTATCATTATTATTGTCATAATCATTATTATTTTTGTCATCCTCATTATCATTATTATCATTACTATCATTATCATCTTTCTTACATTTGTTATCATGATCATTATTATTGTTTTTATCATTACTATTACTTTTATCACCTATACTAGTATTATGTTATCATCGCTGTTATCATCATTATCATTTTCATTATCATCATTATCGCCATCAGAATTATCAAAATCATTATCATTGATATCATCAACATTCATCTTTATATTCACAATTATTATTATTGTCGTTGTTGTTGTCATTAATGATATTGGTGCTGTGATTATCATCATCCTCATTTTCATCATAACTATAACTACCATAAATTGTCATATAAATTACATCAACATCAGCAAATACCCGTATAACAATAAAGGATAATAATGATAAAGATGATAATGACAACGAAAAAAGCATATTGATAATATTGATAATTACAGTAATATTGATAATATTGATAATTACAGTAATATTGATAATATTGATAATTACAGTAATATTGATAATATTGATAATTACAGTGATATTGATAATATTGATAATTACAGTAAATAATTACAGTGATATTGATAATATTGATAATTACAGTAATATTGATAATATTGATAATTACAGTAATATTGATAATATTGATAATTACAGTAATATTGATAATATTGATAATTACAGTAATATTGATAATATTGATAATTACAGTAATATTGATAATATTGATAATTACAGTAATATTGATAATATTGATAATTACAGTAATATAGGTTGTTGTAAAATCTATGGTATTAAAAGTAAGGACTTTGAGAATGTGTAATAACATGCACTGACATAATGCAGCTAGAATCACGATGAAGTTGTGAAAGTGGTATTCAACATATAACTCTGCCTTATGCGTGACTATTGTAATATTGGTTGACCTAGAAGTGTAGGTGTGTGTGTGTGTGTATGTGTGAATGGATATGGGATATCTATTCTTCACGAATGTGTCTTGGGAATGTCTGTCTGTCTGTCTCTTTCTCTCTCTCTCTCTCTCTCTCTCTCTCTCTCTCTCTCTCTCTCTTTCTCACTCTAGCTATTTCTATCTATATCCATCCATCTATCTATATATTTGTTTGTCTGTATACCTATCTATATCTCTCTCACTATTTCTATCTATATCCATATCTATATATATTATTATATTATATATATCTATATATATATATAATATATATATATATATATATATATATATATATATATATATATATATATATATATATATATACATATATATAATCTGTCTATCTATCTACCTCTGTGTATCAATTCATCCATCTATCTATTTTGATATTCATTACTCTATCTGTCCGGCTTTTGATTTATTTATCTGCATATCTATCTATCTATCTACCTCTCTATATATTTATCTGTTTATATACTTATCTATATAACACCTACTTACCTACCAATCTCTCTCTCTCTCTCTCTCTCTCTCTCTCTCTCTCTCTCTCTATATATATATATATATATATATATATATATATATATATATATATATATATATATATATATATATATATATATATATATATACTTTATACTATATATATATATATATATATATATAATATATATATATATATATATATGTATATTCTATGGTTATGAGCTCAAAAATTGCAGAAAATCTGAAAATCTGTCAGAACACTCGCATGGCAAATATTCGGACGCAAAACAAAAACACCGAATAATTGTCGTGTATTTGCGAATGCAAATTGCAAATATCCGGACTGTCACTAGTGTGTATGTTTATGCATGCGTGTGTTTGTGTGTGTGTTTGTGTGTTTGTATTGTGTTTGTTTGTGTGTGTTTATGTTTGTGTGTGAGTGTGTATGTTTGGTTGTGTTTGTGTGTGTGTATGTGTGTGTGTGTGTTTGTGTGTGAGTGTGTGTGTTTGTGTGTGAGTGTTTGTATGTGTGTCTGCTTGGTTGTGTGTGTGTATGTGTGTATGTATGTTTGGTTATGTTTGTGTGTTTGTGGTTTTGGACATGGGGAAAGAGAAAGGGAGAAGGGGATAAAAGTCCCATTAAAAATCACGTTTTACTTATTTCGCAGTGAAACAAGGCAATTCGATGTGCGTGTAAGAGTGAGAGGGGTGGGGGTCGGGGTAGGGGGGTGGATAGGAAATAGAAAGACAACAAACAAATAAACACAACAACGGAAGTCACGCCTCATAGACCTTTCCTTTCTCCCGGTTTTAATCTTTTTTTTTTCTCTTTTTTTCTTTTTTTTTTTGAGTCAACCGTTATGGAAACAGTAAAGTTTCATAATGCTGTCTAATTTTCAACGCTGTCCTTTTTATGTAAAAGAGATACGCTATAAATTATGCTCAAGCTGCCACTCTCTCGCCCTTGCTTCCTCATCTCTTTCTTTCTCTCTCTCTCTCTCTCTCTCTCTCTCTCTCTCTCTCTCTCTCTCTCTCTCTTCATTCTTCGAATGCTTATATGTGGAGCACGTGTGGGATTTAATTTCATTTGTCAAACTTTAAATTGCCAGTTTCTATCGCATTGCTTGACTTCGGTTTAGATAATCTACATGTATGAATTTAAAAGGAAAAAATAACATCAACCCTTTTCTCCATACGGAGTACAATTCAATTAAACATGATTGCATGCAGGGTCATGATCTGTCATGCAGATTACGGTTCTGCGAGGCCACAGCAAGTCAACCGTTGTTAATCGAGTGTGTTTGCCTGTAACCTTTATTTTTCATCTTTATCTCTTATCTTTCATCGCATTTATCTTTTAAAGCTTAGAAGCTGATATTAGGCGGAAGAGATAGATACCGAAAGATATAGTAAAGATCCGCTGACAAAGGGAACCAAAATGGCAACAAGAGGAACTTCCGCCGGAAGCTCTACCTTTCACCGTTCGCATCCTTACCTCCGGCCATGGCATCCCCGCATCTATATATATTTCTCTTATTAATTACACTATAAGAAAAGTAAAAGTTTCCCTTCTCGATTTACTAACGATGAGGACCATATATAATACCAATATCTCGTGCTTCGATGATAGATTAAATGATTATTATAAGTTTCCATTGTTTCTCATCTCACTTCCGTTCGAACATGTTGGGCGTGAGAGCGTCTGCGTTGTTCCATCGTTCCGGTGTCACACCCCGCCGCCCACCTCAGACACTACGGGGGGATTTACCGTAAAATACAATAGCTCTTTGAAAAAAGTCAATTGCCATTCCTGTAGAGCTAATACTAATATAATGTCACAGTTATATCATTATCAGCGACATGTGGACCGAAAGATATTGAGTTTCAAGTCAAATGTAGAAAAAAAAATATATATATATATATCAGACAAAAAGAAAAATAATGATTATGATTAATATTTATATATGAACGATCATCAGAAATCATAATTGTGACTTCAATTAGTTAGGAATGATAATGATCACGGCAACTAGGCTCTTATAATGAGACGGGGTGGAGAATGATTACCTATGGCACAGGTGCATGACTTTCGGATCCCCCTTGGTGTTTCCAGGAAAGGGTATATTTTGCGCTATTAATTTTTACTCTCTCTTTCTCTCTTTCTCTCTCCTCTCTCTGTCTCTTTCTTTTTCTTCTCTCTCTTTCTCTTTCTTTCTTTCTTTCTCTCTATTTCCCACTCCCTCCCTCCCTCTCTCTCTCTCTCTCTCTCTCTCTCTCTCTCTCTCTCTCTCTCTCTCTCTCTCTCTCTCTCTCTCTCTCTCTCTCTCTCTCTCTCTCTCTCTCTCTCTCTTTCGTTCTTTCGTTCTCTCTTTCTCTTTCTTCACGTTTTCTAAAAGAGGAAATGCTGGCTCTCTGATTTTTTTTTTCTAGTT
>NW_028234406.1:16058519-16061019 GCF_977035675.1 Penaeus japonicus | reverse complement strand
TATCCTTTCCTTGACAGAGTTGAAAGATGCGCTATCAGATCCGACTTCCCAACATGATGCAAGCTATGGCCATAGTCTCCGCCCTTCATATCATCTCTGAAGGTATGTAGAAGTGCAACCCATTGCATTTGTTATTAGACATTTAAAAAGAACCACTACACGTTTTTGGCTTTAAAACTTGTTTCGACTTGCTCATTGCTTGGACACTGTGCCGCATAAACATGTACTGGTTCTTTTGATGTGCACATATGCTGAGTTTAGCTTAACTGAAATAAACTATAAGGTAAGATATTAATGTCATGTATGCATATATAAACCATAATAGAGTGTATATACAGTCAATTTAATCCTGCCTGGTAGATTTGAATTAAATATACATATATATATAGCCTACTTAAAATTACTAACCCTTGCATTATGATAGATGTAAATAACTTTAATCTCATTTGAATATCACTAATAAATATGCAGCAATTTCGCCTTAAAAAACCCTTAGTTATAGCGCTATCTAATTAACACCACCAGTAGCACCCACACCTTCACTTCAACTCACGCTACAGACACATGCCCAAAGAAGATCGCCTTGGCTTTATCTTTCATTCTGTTTTTGAAATATAAGATAGGCCTATATTTATTTTCGACTCGTTTTCATCGCACTTCCTGTGCTCTTGTTTACTGCTTTACTTTCTATGTCATATGTCTACTTCTGCGGCTTGGCACCATTATATTGACTTTGATCTACCGATGGGAAATAAACAAGGCAGCAGGGGGGTTTTCAATGACATTAGGGCAGCAACAGGTACAATGATCTACGGTTAAACTCATGGATTAGTTTACATTAGAAATTTATTACAACTTATTATAACTTGTATTGAAAAAAAACGAGAAAAGATCACGTACAAGGAATACATAAAAGCCAGACTCTCCGTAATCCACAGCCGAATGCGTAGTCTCGAGTCCGTGGAACAACTGCTCTTCATTTTTTAAGGGAGAGTTCAGTCCACTCTTCAGGTCCTTCACTCCGCACAAAATAGCCATAGGCTTAGGAACTGCTCAAGGCTTATCTTATAGGGATATAATTTGACTTCATGGCGTAAATAATGAGGTTCAGTTAGTGGTCTCGTCCTTGATTTGTCTCGCTGGCTAATTATTTCTTGTCATTTCGTTTTTTGTTTTTTTTTAATGATGTTTCGCAAGGTCATCATCAGGCTTGTATTTCATTTGTCAGTATCGCAGTTTTATAGCAACAATAGCATGGTAGTATAGAAGTTTTTTTTCTGTAGGAACGGTAATAACATCCAAAAGTTGACCACGAACCGCGTACCGCTTAATCGCTATAATGGCCAGTGTCCTATTATATCCCATTGATGTAACATGACACATTTCGTAACGAGGTCATTGCGCAAAAAAAGATCGAAAATCTGTCCCGTATTTGTTGACCGCAAAAGGTCATTATTTTATTGGCTTGAAAAAAAAAATGTAGGTCATGGCATTAACAGCGATTTGGCAAAGACTCTGAATCATAAAATATTGGTTGAATTCGATATGTATAGGCTTCACATTTGTTTTTTGTTTTTGTTTTTGTTTTTTTATCTATACACACGTAGTCCAACATTCAATAAGGAAAAATCTCCAATAGCATGCTACTTCACAAACCAAATCACTATTTACAGAAAAGTACTCTCAAGGTCAATAATAAACAATAAAAGTGAAGATAAAAGCAGCTCAAACGAAACAGAAAACGGCAAAAAAAAAAAAAAAAAAAAAAAAAAAAAAAACAATAGGGACATTATATGCACGTTTGCGTGTTGCCTCAGACCGAAGTCATAAAGTGTGGTACATGCTCCAGTAGAGCCTGAAGGAAACCTAACGTGCCGCTGCTGCCTTGGCTCGAAAGGCGCAAAGACCAGGCGATGCTAAGGTACGCCTTCATTCACCAGCATATGAGTGTGGAATGGATGCTGTCATACACTTACATGTTCTATTGAATAATGGTTTGTCTACAGTGCGTCGTTTCTTTGTGTTCCTTTCTCGTATTCACTCGGTTGTCTGTTTGTTCCCCGTCCTCCTGTCAATTAATTCGTACATCCATCTATCCACCCACCTACTACTGAATCAATCATACTTCAGTCATTTTTAAGCTTGATATTGACCATAGTCATAAAAAGGCCCACTCATCTTTTCGTTGCTCAGTCATGAGCAATATTGCGCTCTTTTTCGTAACATGTAATTATAAAAAGTAAATAGGAAATTTGGATTTTACACTTAGTTCGCCCTACCCTGTGATTACAGTTTATGATAAATCATACAACAAATGTTGCAATCAATACTATGGTCATTATTTTTCCCCGCTTCTTTATTTCTCTCCTCTCTCTCTCTCTCTCTCTCTCTCTCTCTCTCTCTCTCTCTCTCTCTCTCTCTCTCTCTCTCTCTCTCTCTCTCTCTCTCTCTCTCTCTCTCTCTCTCTCTCTCTCTCCCTCTCCCTCTCCTCTCCTCTCCT
>NW_028234406.1:16046019-16048519 GCF_977035675.1 Penaeus japonicus | reverse complement strand
CGGTGGATAGTAAAGTCTGGTGTCACACAGGCGTGCTCCCGACGGCCGAGGGTACGGGCGAGCCCTATGGTATCAACCGGAAGGTGGTGGAGGGCGCGGCGCGGGCAGGGGCGTCTATG
This sequence comes from Penaeus japonicus, assembly GCF_977035675.1. Taxonomy (NCBI): domain Eukaryota; kingdom Metazoa; phylum Arthropoda; class Malacostraca; order Decapoda; family Penaeidae; genus Penaeus; species Penaeus japonicus. The sequence goes on along the minus strand of NW_028234406.1, from coordinate 16,048,400 downwards.
GGCAACCCTGCACCCTCACCACGTCAGTTGGACGGAGTACCTGTGCCTGCTCTTAACCAGGTGGTGGCTGGGGACCCCCCGGGGGGAGAGGTGGCCGACGTCTTTGAGGCCCCGGGGGAAGGTAACGGCACCGCGAGCGCCCCAGGCTCTGAGGCCGCCGAGGGGCAACCTGGTGCCCCCTCGGGCGCTAAGTCGAGGGGAACCGGGGTCGAGGTGTCCGGTAAGTTACGCATGCGCACCACCTCTCCTGGCCGAGTGGTGGTCAGTCTGAACAACCCCGCTTATGGCGCTCTGTTGGTGCATGACACTGCTGCCACAGGTCGATGCTGGTACACCTGGCGCCCGCATGACTGCCTGCCAGGAGCGGGCTGGCGTGGCGCCGTCATGGGGCCGTGATCTCGTCCACGCAACACCTGTGACCGTATTTTGTGTCCTTAGATCTCTTGCATGACCTTTGGTGCACACGTATGCACGAAGCTCTTCCAAATCGCATGATAGTCTGTTGCATGAGATGAGACCCTAGAACATTAATGCATAAATTATAAATACTCATAAATACATCGCCTTATTTTCTCTTCGAAAGAATAAACATGACATTATACGTTTCTGCAAAGTGTTGTACATGAACGCGAGATAGCCGGGGCTCATGACCAGATCGTTACGGTCACTACACCTGGCCGGAAGAAGACCATTTATTATGGGAGTCAATAATATTGATCAGGGAAGGTAGGTGCTGTAGGGTGTGGGGGGAAGGTCTAGGGGAAAGTCACTCCTTCATTGATTCGTTCCCGCCAGTAGACGTATTTTTATGTGAAATAATGTGAAGAATTTGGTTTATGATGACTTAATGTACGGCGTAATTTCCGCATAAATCATATATTAGTCTAATTAGAAATATATATTCTCTCTCTTTCTCTTTCTCTTTCTCTTTCTCTCCCTGCCTCTCTCCTTCTTTCTCTCCATATCTCTCTCTCAATCTATCTCTCTCTATCTATCTCCACCTATATATCTATCTCTTTCTGTCTTTCTCTCTTTCTCTTTCTCTCCCTCTCTGCCTGCCTCTCTCCTTCTTTCTCTCCATATCTCTCTCTCTCAATCTCTCTCTCTCTATCTATCTCCACCTATATATCTATCTCTCTATCTATCTCTATCTGTATACCTATCTATCCATCTATCCATATCTCAATTTGTTTGTCTGTCTGCCTCCCTGGCTCGTTTACAAGCTGTTTCCCCGAAGGAAAATAGGCCTACATTGACATATTCCATTCAGTGGCTTTAATTATCATGTAATTTATAATAAGCGTCATGTTTTTTCTCTTGCTTCCCTTCTTCTCTCATCCTCATCTGCATATGTGAAATTATCATCTAATGGCTTTTATTCAGTAAGGATTGACTATATTCTCTGTTCCCTTTTTCTTGTCTACTTACGCTACAAATAACAAAGTTTCCCCTAGTAAGGGTTGGTCCCATTTTCTTTGGTAAACATTTTTTCTCCTCCTGCACGTTTGCGCAGTAATTGCACGTTGATTTTTTTTTTTTTTTTTTTTTTTTTGAGTAGTAAGAACTAAGATGATACCAAGATGATTTTGTTGTTTTATTAAGTAACATTTATTGTGATGTAAATCGATACTTTTCCGACAAGAAATTACGGGATCATCATATCAGCATGTGATTGAAATGATAATAATATTTTTGATAACGATGAAATGTAATCATGATAATCGTGTTTTTGTCATAGGTATTAACTGTTTAAGTAATACAAATCAATGCTAATATTCACATAGATAAAAAAAAATATATATCATATGTTTGTAATAACAGCAAAACACTACATATTAACGATTATCATAATTAATAAGTTAATATATCACATAATTCAAGTGATATACTATTTAATTGAATACATTTATTAAATCATAAAGCTAAAACCATATGCCTTTTACCCTTTTAAAATACCGCCCACGGAACCCGCCCACAAACCGCAATTCCTAACTTCATTACATCGTAAATCACAAGGGTTGGGTAGTTCTCTCCTCTCCTCTCTCGTTTATTCCGCCTTCCTTCCCCTTTTCCAGATAAGGATGAAGGAAGGGGGAATAAGGGGAGACTGATAAAGGGTGTAGTTAGGAGAGACGCGTTGGTAAAAGCGTGTTATATTCATTTTTCCTTCCCCTTTTTTTCCCCTGGCAGCGTCTATCCCTGAGTGCAACAAGGGCCAGGGACAACTGCGCTTCGAGAAGATCATTGACACGGCGCTGGCACGAAGCCCTTTGGATAATGATGTGGTGAGATACTTCACGTGCTTTCTTTCCTTCTTCCTTTCTTTTTCTTTTTCTTTTTTTTTCTTTTTTTTCTTCTGTGGTGGATTTTTAGGTTTCTCT
>NW_028234406.1:16028519-16036019 GCF_977035675.1 Penaeus japonicus | reverse complement strand
GTATATATATATATATATATATATATATATATATATATATATATATCAGATATGCAAATGTTGAAATTAATCACTTTCCAGAAACCGAACTTGGTCATTATAAGATAACTGGTCCTAGTCACGTATGCCTGACCAGCCATTGAAAAGGTAAAGCCTTCGAAATTTTGTCCCAGAAATGAAATGAAAGGAGCGCAAACCTCCCGGCGCCGCAGCGTGAGAGCACGGCATTTCCGCCCCGAATCTGTTTAAGAGGGTTGAGCATGTCCACAAGAGAATGCAAGTCCTACGTGTAGATTAGACCGAGAACATTGTCTTTGCATGTTGACCGGGCAACATCGCCTGCTGTGTGCATGACCCAGTTAATTAATCAGAGCTGAATTAGTTTGGCATATTGCATGTCATCATCCATTTTCATACTGTTTGCATGTTAAAAGCATGATAAACTGCCACTGCGTTTAAAAAGGGGGAAGGGGTTAGTAAAATGAACTGCCACATTTATTTCATGGCATTTATTTTACCGGTGAGTAAGTACTTGTCGGGTATGTTCATTACAATCATCAGTGGTAAACTAGATTGGAAGTTATGTCTATCAATATCCTATTGAACTATTTTCAACTAGTATCCAATTTTGATCAATCTCAAGATATGTAACTGAATATGAATAGACCATATACGATTTTATTTAAAGACCCCTTCAAAAATACAATTCCTACGCATCGAAGTGCGTCAGACTAATCGGATAATCTCCTCTCCCAATCCCCCATCCCCCCCCCCCCCCAATAGTTCAGCAAGTGTGCTCGCCCGACGGGATGGAATTCACCCTCAGGACCGAGGAGCCCTTCCGGGGTCGCATCTACACCTACGGCTACTACGACCGCTGCTTCGCTCGGGGCTCCGGTTCCAGCATCACCGTCCTCAAGATCTCTGGGCCGAGGGGATTCCCCGACTGTGGCACCACCAGGGTAAGACACCTTCGGGTTGCGTGAGGACCTTGCTTGCACCTGAGGAGGACTCGTCTCGGGGATAGAGCGGTGCCCCTGTGGGACTTACATGTATTGAATTGCATGTCCCTGTAGTGGTTTCTAATTGTTTCCGGCTTATGAGAATACTCCACGGTGTAAGGATATACTATTCAGTCTCACTCTTCCAGTTGCAAACCTAGTTAATATATATTGCTTTCCTTAGTTTGGAGAGACCACGACCAACATTGTGGTGGTCCAGTTCTCAGACAACGTCCAGACCTCCCTCGACAAGCGCTACAACCTCACCTGCACCGTCGTCGGTCCCAGCGAGTCGGTGGTGACATCGGGTTACATCGGCGCAGGGTAACTGCTATTTGGTTGTTGTTTTTTTTCCCGATCTCACATAAGAGGTTTATTTTTCTCTTTATATTAGATGTTAGCTTTGCAATGCATCTCTCATTCGTGGAAATTACAAAAAAAAAAAAAATGATCATGATAATTAGCAAGTAAGATAAGACTTGATCATCATCTACGCTAGCCTCCCGCCCCCTCACCCCCTCACCCCCAACCCTACCCCGCAGGTCCGGCGCCCCGACCCCGATCGAGTACCTCCCGGCCGAGAACCAGCTGCAATCGCGCGTCAAGCTGCAGATCCTCTACGGCGGAAGGCCCACGACCACCATCGCCGTGGGAGACCCGCTCACGTTCCGCTTGGAGTCTCAGCGCGGCTTCAACCTCGTGTCGGACATCTTCGCCACCAACGTCGTCGCCAAAGACCCGTACTCAGGCCGCACCGTCAACCTCATCGACAGCCGCGGGTCAGTGCGGGTTGGGGGGAAGGAGTCGAAACAGCATTCGGAGATTTGTCTTTTATGCACGCATGTATATATATATATATATATATATATATATATATTTATATATACATATTATATATATATATATATATACACGTGTGTGTATATTATATATATATATATAATATATATATATATATGTATATATATATATATATAATATATATATATATATATATATATATATATATATATATATATACAGAGACAGAGAGAGAGTGAGTGAGAGAGAGAGAGAGACAGAGACAGACAGATAGAGTGTGTGTGTGTTTAGATGGATATGTATATATGTATGTATATATATATATATATATATATATATATATATATATGTATATATATGTAAATATATATGATATATATGTATATATGCATATTATACACACACACACACACACACATACACCACACACACACACCACACACAACACACATATATATATATATATATATATATATATATATATATATATATATATATATATACATATATATGTGTGCGTGTGTGTGTGTGTGTGTGTGTGTGTGTGTGTGTGTGTGTGTGTGTGTGTGTGTCATATATATACATATATATATACATATATATATATATATATATATATATATATGTGTGTGTGTGTGTGTGTGTGTGTGTGTGTGTGTGTGTGTGTGTGTGTGTGTGTATATACATATATATATGTATATATATATATATATATATATATATATGTATGTATGTATGTATATATACACACGTATACATAGATCTACATATCTAAATATCTGTCTATCTATACACACATGTGTGTGTGTGTGTGTTTTATAAATATGCCATGAAATGCAATCTGCTTCGCTTAATGGTATCGTCAATGGAACAGAAATTGAATACCTCCATTTCAAACAGAAAGAGTAATCGACAACAGAGATGATGGAGCTCGAGCTCACTCTGCCGTTGAAGATGGACGCAAACGGCGTCTCGGCAGTAAAAGCTCCATACCCACTTAGTATGCGTAATTAGCATCAATCTCGCCTTGCAAGACTTCAAAACCATTGGTTGCACGGAACTGCTCCGGGGAGGAAAGTTTCTGAATTCACATGAAGGTTAACGAACCCTGTAATGACCTGCTTTTCAACATGACATGTTTTCCTTCCTGCAGTTTGTCAGAATCCTTACCCCTTTCTACTATTTGCCAACCTACAGGAAAGGTGAATACGTTAGCGCCAGTGCTCCTATTTCGTTCCATCTCTCTATATTTATCTTCTTCCATCATTTTTCTCTCCCTCGCTCGTCGACCTCAGGTCTTCCAGTGCATCTATTTCTATATCTATTTCCTATACTCCCCCCTCCCCCCTTCCTCCTCCCTGCCTGCCTGCGTATCATTTAACACAGCCTCTCTCTTTGGACTCTCCCCTTTTGAAGTCAGATATATTACCTTTCTGCTCGTTCCCTTTATGTTCCGCCCTCGTCTCACCCTACACGTGTGCACGCCAAGTCCACAGTTTTTCTTTTTAAGTTTAAGAGATTACTACTTTCTACCATTATTACTTTTACTGGTGTTGTTATTATTGTTACTACTAATAGTGATGTTACTATTCCCATTTCTTTGGCCATCACCGCTATTACCGCTGCTATTATCATCCCTAATACAATTACTATTGTTACAACTAGTGGAGCTACAAACTCGATTTTCCGGCAACTGATAAACCGGCACCTCTTTTGATCCGAGCGCAATTACGAGCGAACATTTGACAAAGATGTCTGACAATATAATTAGCAAGAACTATTTTCGATAAATGCGAATGGCCTTCGTGGTTTGGAAATAGATCTGTTACTCTGATATCAGATTCTCTCTCTAAAAGACGAATGAAAGAGGAAAAATAAACTGAGACACGAAGAACTATATGTTAATATGAATTCGCGACGTTAATTTTCAAAACGGAATATAGATAATGTGGAGGCATAGATCAGAAATTAAATGTCTCCTTCAGTTTTGCTTGATGAATTGCTGTTAGTTTATTCTCGAAACAATTTCATTCGTGGAAAAAGTATGGATCGCAGCCAGTGTTATATATTGTAACCCTATTTCATTACATAAAATAGGAATTGGATTTTGATTCAGCCTCTCTTTAGAGCGATGCACTGAATAAGACATAGTTACGTGTATTTTTTCCCCTGTGGTTTACAGGGTCAAGTTCTACGGATATTTTACTTCGTACCCGGCAATCCACAGTAAATGGTTGAGGAAATCCTCAGGAAGAAGCATTGGAAATATTCGTAAAAAACATCATTTGAATATCTATGAAAAGTAAATAGAAAAATAGCAATTTCCTTACCTTTAAAGTAGACCATTCCAAAGGATGAATAGCATCCCAAATAACTTTATTTTCCGTAGTCAACATCCCCACTCGGAAACTTCCTGGAAAGTCCTTTTCCAGCATAACGAGAACCTCGATTGACATTGCATAGGTTGGTGGATCTTCATTGAATAAGTGACAAGGGAGGCGCAGAATTAGGGGATCAGAGGAGTTTCACTGAATGAAAATCATCTAAGTTATAGAATGATTACTGTGGTATACCTCAGTATGGTCCTGCAACCATGAGCTTTGGAGAGTCGATGGTACGTCTGTACTTATTACCATGATTACTTTTTTATTATATTATGCTTCCTCATCCACAGTTGCCCCATCGACAACTATGTGTTCCCGTCCCTGGGCAAGGCGCGAGATGGTGATGGTCTTGAGGCGAGGTTCAACGCCTTCAAGATCCCGGAGTCAAATTTCTTGATCTTCGAAGCCACCGTCAGGAACTGCCGCGGGGGATGTGTGCCGGTAAGAATGTCTCTCTTCGGGTGGTTGTGTGTGTGTGTGTGTGCGTGTGTGTGTGTATGTGTGTGTGTGTGTGTCTATTGTTGGTGTTATCATTATTGTTATTGTTATCGTTGTTGTTATTGTTATCATCATTATTATCATCATTATCATTATTATTATTATCTAGTCGTTGCCATTCTGTTTTTACTACTACAATTGATGTATTTGTTATTGATATAGCTTTCACAATAGCCATAATCATCATCATTACAGTAACGTGTGCTTGACAGTTACATAAGAGAGCAAATGCAATTCAATCTTCCATTATGTTCAAAGTTCGAAGAATGAAATATTTGCTCAATTACCTCTTCGGACTCGGTTATTTATCTTCACTAGTGTGGCAGGCTCAGCCAACAAGATTCACGGAGGCGAAACAAATAGATTATCAAATATATGTTTAAGGCAGTTTGAATTGTGCAACACGTGCCAGGATCCATAACAATAACAAGCATTCATTTCACTAATAAATATATGTACACATAAATATACATAAATACACAGACACACACAAACATGCACATACACACGCAGACACACTCAAACACACACACCCAAACACACATACATCCTCTCTCGCCCTCTCTTTCTAGACATTCCAATACTAACACTAATACACACACACACACACACACACACACACACACACACACACACACACACACACACATCCTCCTCTCTCTAGACGTCCCAATACTGACACTGGCATCCTTCCAGGCTCGCTGCACCCTCGGCAACGGTCGCGAGGAGACGGAGTCCTACGGTCGAAGACGTCGAGACGCCGGCGACGATCCCTCGGCGCTGGCCCTGACCGACGGCGTGGAGGACGAGGAGGACCCCGACGAGGAGGAGCAGGTCCATGGCATCTACGAGGTCAGCTTGGGTTCTCGTGGATTGATGTCTAATCAATCAAAATCCTCGGTCTCATATGAATGAATTAACTTTTTTTCCTGATATGTACATATATTTTTTCTTTCTTTCTTCTTTTTTCTTTTTCTTTTTCTTTTAACGTACACGTCTTTTCCAGGTGTACCTCTCTCGCGACGAGATCGACGACTCGGTGCCTCTGTCTCTGCTGGACGAGGTGTGTCTGGCGTCGTCCGAGTACTACAGCCTCGTGGCGGGTCTCATCATCACCATCACCTCCCTCGTCGCTTCTCTGCTCGCCATCGTCTACTGCGTCAGGTTGGCCTCCTTGCCTGTCTCTGTTCTCGACTTCGTAGGGGGTTATTTTGAACTTGCGCTGACGTACACACACACACACTCACACACACACACACACACACACACACACGCATACACTCACACTCACACACACACACACACGCACGCACACACTCACACTCATACTCACACTCACACTCACACTCACTCTCACACACACACTCACACTCACACTCATACTCACACTCACACTCACACTCACACACACACACTCACTCACACTCACACTCACACACACACACACGCACGCACACACTCACACTCACACTCATACTCACACTCACACACACACGCACGCACACACTCACACTCACACTCATACTCACACTCACACTCACACTCACACTCACACACACACACTCACTCACACTCACACTCACACTCACACTCACACTCACACACACACACTCACTCACACTCACACTCACATACATATACCAGAGGCGTTGTGAGGATCTGGAAGCATTGGTGGCTTATCCCAAATGAGAAATATTTTTACACAGTAATTGTAGTGTTTTTTTTTTTTTTTTTTTATCAGAGTATAATGAGTATAAGATATGAGACTCTGTCCGTTGCCAGAGGTTCACACTCCAGTACGAAGGCTTTCACAACATGAAATAAACAAAAAATCTTTTTTGTGGGGATTGAGATCTGTTGCTATTCACAAAATATAAGAATCAGGGCTACACAGACTGAAGGGGAATACACAACCTAGCCCATGTACTAGCCTTAGAGAGCCCTCCCCTCCCCTCCCCCTCCAGGAAGCACCGCCAGCTGGACAGCAAGAACGCCGCTGCCGACGCGGGGAATCCCTACCACAACCAGCCTCAACAGAAGAGCAAGTTCGGCTTCCCCGGCAGCCACGCCCGCACCCTCACGCAGCCCGCCAGGCAGGTGTAAGCTTGCATGTACCCAGTACTTCCTTCGTCATGGCTGCCTACTTCCATTTCTCGTACCTTTCCTTTCTCTTTTTCTTTGTCTCCTTTTCTTCATTATTTTCCATTTTCAGCGTTGATTCTGTCAGGCTCGTCGGCTTCGTCTCTTGTTATTCCATGTTTCCGTATCCTACAGTACTTTGTTCTTTTCCCCATTTAGAGTTCCCAGATTAGCGATTCCCACCTTATCGAGGATTTTCCAGTCTATCACAATCGCTAATGTGGAGACCCCTCTATGCTCAATTTCCTCCATTTTCTTTCTTCTTTAATCCTTCCCGTTCGTATGCAGCTGCTCCCTTTTCTTCAGACGTTTTCTACTATCGACAGGTAACAATTTTTTTTTTTTTTTTTTTGGCTTCTGTCACTTTCATTGACCTGTAACAAGTGTGCATGTCTTGCTTTCACGTGTCTCTGCACGATTCCTGCGTTCAAATTAGAATATGAAACAAAATAAACTAGAATGAAATAACATACAAAAACTAGCTAAGCTGGGATTCTCTATTACGGTGACACTGATGAATTTTGGTGCATATGACAATGGCAATAGGACTGATTCGGATTCCTTTCACCTTCACGCCCATACCCTTCTCATGTTCTTAGCAGATCCCTTGGTCCGCATCTCTTCTCTCCCAATGTGTTATTGAGAAAGCACGCTTTTAGTTATTATTACGATAATTC
>NW_028234406.1:15988519-15991019 GCF_977035675.1 Penaeus japonicus | reverse complement strand
AGAGCAAGGACTGCTTTGAAGGGGATAAAAGTTTTATTTTGATTAGTGCGGACACTTTTCGATCAACCATCTCATGTGTGTGTGAGTGTGTGTGTGTGTAGTCTAGCACTAAAACTATATTTTTTTTTTCCACACACACATATATGTTTATATGCATGTATGCATGTATATGCTATCATTTTTTAACCAATATCTGATATGTGTGTTTATCTACATTGTTCATATCCACATCAGTGCTAGTAATACACCATGTTTTTATTTATTTATTTTTTTTTTTTGGTTGTTATCTCTTTTTCATGATATCAAAGAGTATTTTCCACGATCCAGCACATGGCTAATGGTATATCGTATGACAGGTGCTGCTCGTCGCCGCGTCTGTCCTCATGGCGGAGGCCTACCCACGCTACGTGGCGGTCCCGATCGAGGACATGCGCGCATACCCCTCGTACTACCCACAAGAATCGCGCGTGAGGCCCGTGGCAAGGCAGGTGGCGGTGGCGGAGTCGCGCGTGAGGCCCGTGGTGAGGCCGCTGGAGGAAGCTCGCCCCGTGATCATCATCGAGGAAGAAGAACCCGAGCAGTGGGAACTGGCCGAGGCCAGCTCTGACCGCTACGAACACCAGGCGGGCGGTTACGGCGGCGGCAACGATCACGTGGACTACGGCGCCTACACCGGCGGCTACGGGGCCTTCGGATGGTACTCGGATCACCCCGTCTGCGTCAACTGTGGATACCATCACTAAGACCTCTCTGCCCTGTGGCTCCCCCGTGGTATTGCGTCCTCTGACCTCTGGCAGTGTGGTGATCTGAACCCAGTCACACCCTCTTCTCACGGCACGCATCTATGCTTTCATTCCACCAGAGTTTATTTCGCCCTCCGTGCCCCCCCCCTGCCCCACCTTCCACATTATAAGAAATACGAATTATGTATATAAATGAAAAGTCTATATTCCCCAGCCCCTTGCCAAAGTATTTTCTGTGAGAAGTGGTCGTCTCGTTACCTCAGATCTCCACCACAACTATCAAATCTAGTCCTTGCCTTGTTGCAGTTGTTAGTTCGCAATGTTTGGCACTGTGTTCTTGTTTTTTGTAGCAGCTGTTATTAAAATATTCACTTTTTTTAAATAACTTGTTTGATTATTCCGATTATGTATGAAATACACCTCAGCATCCTTCTTCACTTTATTCCTCACCTCGGCACCCTTCTTCACTTCATTCCTCACTTCGCCATCCTTCTTCACTTCATTCCTCACCTCAGCATCCTTCTTCACTTCATTCCTCACCTCAGCATCCTTCTTCACTTCATTCCTCACCTCAGCATCCTTCTTCACTTCATTCCTCACCTCAGCATCCTTCTTCACTTCATTCCTCACCCCAGCATCCTTCTCCACTTCATTCCTCACCTCAGCATCCTTCTCCACTTCATTCCTCACCCCAGCATCCTTCTTCACTTCATTCCTCACCCCAGCATCCTTCTCCACTTCATTCCTCACCCCAGCATCCTTCTCCACTTCATTCCTCACCCCAGCATCCTTCTTCACTTCATTCCTCACCTCAGCATCCTTCTTCACTTCATTCCTCACCTCAGCATCCTTCTTCACTTCATTCCTCACCTCAGCATCCTTCTTCACTTCATTCCTCACCTCAGCATCCTTCTTCACTTCATTCCTCACCTCAGCATCCTTCTTCACTTCATTCCTCACCTCAGCATCCTTCTTCACTTCATTCCTCACTTCGCCATCCTTCTTCACTTCATTCCTCACCTCAGCATCCTTCCTCACTTCATTCCTCACTTCGCCATCCTACTTCACTTCATTCCTCACTTCGCCATCCTTCTTCACTTCATTCCTCACCTCAGCACCCTACTTCACTTCATTCCTCACTTCGCCATCCTTCTTCACTTCATTCCTCACCTCAGCACCCTACTTCACTTCATTCTCTTCACTTCATTCCTCACCTCAGCACCCTACTTCACTTCATTCCTCACTTCGCCATCCTTCTTCACTTCATTCCTCACCTCAGCACCCTTCTTCACTTCATTCCTCACCTCAGCATCCTTCTTCACTTCATTCCTCACCTCAGCATCCTTCTTCACTTCATTCCTCACCTCAGCATCCTTCTTCACTTCATTCCTCACTTCGACATCCTTCTTCACTTCATTCCTCACCTCAGCATCCTTCTTCACTTCATTCCTCACCTCAGCATCCTTCTTCACTTCATTCCTCACCTCAGCATCCTTCTTCACTTCATTCCTCACCTCAGCATCCTTCTTCACTTCATTCCTCACCTCAGCATCCTTCTTCACTTCATTCCTCACCTCAGCATCCTTCTTCACTTCATTCCTCACCTCAGCATCCTTCTTCACTTCATTCCTCGGCATCCTTCTTCACTTCATTCCTCACCTCAGCATCCTTCTTCACTTCATTCCTCACCTCAGCATCCTTCTTCACTTCATTCCTCACCTCAGCATCCTTCTTCACTTCATTCCTCACCTCAGCAT
>NW_028234406.1:15973519-15983519 GCF_977035675.1 Penaeus japonicus | reverse complement strand
AAGCTACATGTCTGGGAGTCTGAGAATGGTGAAGTGAGGGTAAGTTTGTCTTTCTTTGTTTGTGTTTGAGATATCAATGAATTATTGCATTTTTCCATGTGAAGGTCTTTCCATGAAACGGTATAATGAGCATGGATTGCCGAAGCACACTATCAGAAATCAGATACAAAGACGTGCAAATACATAGAATGAAAGTTAGATGTTGAGGGTCCTATACTCTGCAGCACATTTACTTATACTGCAAGTCGTTTTTATCATGGGAAACTAATTGTTACAGTATTATTAATTTTATATAATTAAATTTTTTATTATATGTTTGATATTTGATATTTACTTTAATTACCTATTTGATTTTGAGTACATATATTACTTGGTGTCCAGATTTTTTCAGATGATGAAATTATGGTTCCAAGTAATTTTATACTATGTTTATATACTTGTGTTGTTATTTTGTTGCAATTGAATCAACTTCCTTGTTTGTTTTCAATAAGTCTTAAAACCTATGAGGATATTGGAACAACAAAAAGAATTAACAAAAGCACTTCTGAAGTTTACTCAAAAAAGGCCTGAGATCTGAGGTGGGAGACACTTTTCCGAAAGGGACCACATCTTAGTGCATTCAACAAGGCTTTTGTATCTAATGATGTGTGTGTTTTCTATCATTTTATAGAATTATGGTTTCAAAAGTGTTTTTATCTTATCAAAATGATACTATTTAGCATTTGGTTTGATATGCTGGTTATATAACTGCAGAAAAAATAGCCTAATTTCAACCAAAGAAAAAAGCCTTTATGAAAGTGACCTGACGCCATGGAAAAGACCTGTCATGGAAGTGTTAGAGCTAGCAAAGATTATTACTTCAAGATTTATTGGTTTCATAGATAGATTATTTGTTAATTTAGTTTTTAAATATCCATCTCATTTTATTTATTTATTTTTTATTTTGTTATTATAGAACTATAGTGCTATTGAATTATTTTTTTTTATGGCCCTAGCAGTGAGAAGTTTGCTATTTCTGACTACTGTGTAAAGTATTATATGTTCATTTATTTTATTTCAAATCTTATAAATGTATATATATATATATATTCTGTAATCAAGTATATACCATATAAGTTTCTTGATAATTCCAGAGACTACTGGAAGGTCATCTCTTTGACGCATACACCTGCCGCCTCTTCCCCTCGGGCATTGTGGTGCTGTCGGGGGGAGGGGACATGCAGCTCAGGATATGGGATGCAGCCAGCGGGCAGTGTCCGGTTGTTCTGAAGGGCCACACGGGAGCTGTTCTGGACACAGCCTTTGTTGATCGAGGGAAGAACATAATCTCTGTCAGCAAGTGAGTGACTTCCCATTAAGATCTGTGTTGTGAAGAACCAGCTAAGTTTGTTAGTCTCAATTTAAACTAGGATTAGGTATTGGATGCCACATCTTACAAATATTTTTATGGTTCTTTGAATTTCATGCAACTCCAATTAAATAGAACCTAGATGAATTCTAGATAGGCTGTTTGGTCAGTGTTTGAGACAGTCTATGATTAAAATGCCTTAGCTTTTCTGTTTTTTGTAATTGCTCTTAATTTAGTATCCTAAACAAAATATAATGATAAGTGAATTATTTTCTTAGAACTTATGTCATTGTAGAATAAGTTTAAGAAGTTACATTGTCACTCTGCCTGCCTTGTAAAAAAGGAATTTGATATCCTGTAGAAATTCAAAAGAACTTTACACTGCTTAATTAAACAGAATTGATATCTGCTATCATTTTACTCCTCTAAATAATGAGATAAGGATTACTAAAAGACCGATGAGAAAGTCAGAGGCATTTTGATTTATATAAATTATAGACCATCATACATATTTAGTACTTTGCATGTTGCTTGCAAATTTGGAATGTGATCTTTATGCAAATCACATTTTGTCACAGGGATGGCACAGCAAGACTTTGGAACTGTGGTCAGAGCAAATGCATAGCAACTCTCCTGACAGTAGAATCACCAATCACTTCATGTGCAGTAACAGATGTCACACGCCTAATCAATCTTCCGGCACCTGCAGAAATACCAGGTTTGTAGTGGTTTAATCACCTTAATGCTTGTGCTGTGGAGTATCAGTTTACTTGCTTCTTTCTTACCCATTGATATGTATGACAGTAATTTTAGTGATTTTTTATTATATGTAACTGTACTTATTGCCTTCATTAGTTATTTATGTTTTTATTTTGGGTAAAATAGAAGTGTAATACTAATACTAATGATAGATATATTTTCATTATGTTTTGCTTAAAACCACCTTCCTGTAGGGATGAAAAAAATAATAAAACTTTAATTATCATCTTTAACATTGTTAAAGATGATAGATAGCTTGTTCACTAGATAGGTTATTAATTCCAAATGTACATAGAACTCTCAAGAATAGGATAGAGTATTTTCATTCAAATGGCTGTTATTAAGACTGAACTATGTCAAACCTCTGCTCAACAGATGATTTAGAGCACGGCACTACAGGGAAACTACTGCTCCTTGGCTGCGAAGAGGGCATGGTTCACTTGGTTGCTGTGGAGAGTCGGACTGTCCTGGGGTCGTTCACGCAGGGAGCATCTGTGCTGTGTGTCTGCTGGGCAACACCTACAGTTGGGGTTGTAGGACTCAACGATGGACGTCTTGTTATTGTGGATGCAGAGGTCAGTGTATGAATCATCAAAGATTTTTTTTCAAATATTTCCTCATTTTTTAAAACAGTATTTTTGGCCAGTTTCATTTCATCATTGCTTACAGTAGTGCTAGGCATAATATAGGGCAATTGGCTTTAGTTTCTGAGTCTATATTTTTACAAACTATCCCTTCTTGCTGTTGTGTAATGATTCATATTTTACACTCAGAACTAGCATCCAAATCATGTAAAATTTATGAATGATACCTGTATACACACGCAAAGATCTTAGGTTCAGTTTGTTATGACTTTTCTTTCTTTTATTTTTACCAACTACAAATCTCAGGGGCTTTGTATAATTATTTATCTCATATGATCAACTTCACTATTAACCCATTGTGGATGGGGAACCTAAAGACCTAACTGGCAGTCAGGATGGGCAGTCTACGACTGCTGGCGGCACCGGCTAAAAATTGAAAGGACTCCGACCTCTGGGTAGTACAGACTAGCCCAAAGAATATTTTTTCATAATAAATCCATCACAGAATGCAGGTTTAGGCTGACTGGAACCCTGCATTTTTTTAGATTTTATTACCGGGGCATTCAGCATGATGTCCACACAATGCCGCCGTTCGAATATTTAGTCCTAAAATCCAATAAAATGGCTGGCTGGTGGCATGTGTGCCGCCCGGCCACTTGGGCTTTATGCGAGGGGTACAGTACTGTACCACACGTCAGAGAGGGTTAACCACTTCACAATTGCATTCAGGGGTGAATTATTATCCGGCCTAAATCAATTAAATGCAAAATAACAATACTTGTGCCGCCCGGCCACTGGGCTTTTGAATGCGCGGTACAGTACTGTACCACCCGTCCAGAGAGGGTTAAGTGATCACCATAAAATGTTTCATAGTTTAAGGGTACTAAAATTCAAATGAAATAAATATATATATGTATATTATGTATGTATGAAAAGATTATGCATTAGAATTAACCCACACTGGACGGGTGGTACAGTACTGTACCGCGCATTCAAAAGCCCAGTGGCCGGGCGGCACAGTATTGTGCCAGCCATTCAATTGATTTAGGCCTAATAATTCGAACACCCCGGCATTGGGACATTCAAGGCTAGAATTCCCCCGTCGTGGATGGGTTAAAGGTCACAGACAAAGGTTTTTATCATAAAGAGTTTTTAAGAAAGATGTAATTTACACTTGGAATTAACTAATATCTTTAATTTCAATTAATGACTGATATTACTAGACATTGAAAGACCTAGTACTATGGACTTTTTGTTTTACAACACCAAGATGTATATACACTGTGGTAATACTAAATAGAAGACAACTAAGTCCTGTATTCCATGGCATTCATTGACAGTGTTTGTGATATGATTTTACATAGCATTTATAAAGTGAACAAGATTTGTAATGCTATAAACAGTTCATAGATAACACTGCTTAAGTTTTAAGAGCTAGATACCATTTCATACTTGGTGTATGATTAATGCTTTGGCATTTTTATCTCTTTTTTTATACCAACTAATTTTGCCATAAAAGAAGTTTTGATAATGTCATCTTTATGATAATATGGTTGTTTATTATTGGATTTATTTATTGTTTGTTTCTTTATATGTATATTTTCACCATCTTTTTAATAGAAGAGATCTTAAATGCTTTGAGAAGGGATATATTGTCCTTTAAAGTGTGATGCAGTGATATGTATACATTCAAATTACAACTTGTAGAATTTCCTTTCATCACATTTTTACTTTTCTTCTCCTCTTTTCAAAGATGAAAGTAATATCAAGTTAGTAATGTTAACTCTAATCTTCCACAGGCTCTTGTAACCCGGCCTCTGTCCCATGACAGTGCCTCCCCTGTTGAAACTGTAACCGCCTTCAAGGGAGGAGTGCTGGCAGGACGACGAGATGGAATCTGCCAGTTTTACAACCTGAGTGGATCTAGCGCTTTCCAGCTAACTGGTTCAGACTGCGATCCAATATACAAAATAGCACTGGATTCCAGCTACATCTACACAGCTTGTCGAGATGGACTGATCAGAAAATACAGATGCAGTGATATTAATGTTTGAATGAGGCCTTAGAATTTGTGATATCAGTGATACAAGGAAGACATGGAAAGCTTCCATCTTTTAGGTTTCCTCCATTGACACTTGTTTCTCACTCAGCCAGAATCAATCCGAGGGTGGTCAGATACCGAAGTCTTGCTCTTGAGTTATATTACACTGTATTCAGTTATGTTTGATGAGGATGAGGAGGTTTATAGTCTTAATAACAAAGTCATACCCTTTATTTAGCTTTCAGAGCTGGAAGATACATCATTAGCAATATGAATGGAATTACAAAAATGTCATGTTGAGGTTGAAGATGATAAGCCTATGTAGTATTATTATTATAATTGTTGAAAGTTTCAGTAACATAGATATAGTCTTTTTAAGCAGCAGTGCCTGTCAATATCAGACTTCTCATACATCTACAGATTTTTCTAATATTAGGGGGTTAGGTTACAGGCAGCTCAAAATTTTACTTGACCTAAACATGGGCGCTTCTATGACATTCATTTGATTTTTTCATTTGTAAGCCTTTGGTAATGGAATTTGTTTTTGGTTTTCGTTTATGGCAAAAGATCTGCACAAATGATATTGAATTGATATTGTATGGTTTCCCGTGAATGGATTTTGAAAGGAAAACAGGTTATTAATGTATATATTCTGTATGGGAACATCAGTGGAAAGCATTTCTGATTTAAAAAAGAATATTGTAAATTGCTTGCTCTCTTTACTTTTGTGTGTACATTTCTTTTATATACCTATATTTTAGGTGGAAGGGAAGTATTACTCAAATTAACACAATTTGAAAAAAGAGAACGTTTTTCGTTTTACAATAGGAAAATGGTTTGAAAGCATCACAGACATATGCAAAAACATGAATATGCAGAGATAGACGAATAAAAAATACGATGATGAGTTAATTTGTATCCTATATTCCTTATGGCAATATTCAATATTTACTTAAAAACCTCATGAGATGTAGAACATAATAGATATAGCCTTCGCCTCTACCTCTTTCTTTATCTCTCTCATTTTTCCTAGCCTGTGTTTGTTTAATTGTTCCATCCATGCTCTTTGTATGTAGAGATGTACTTGGTTGAGGACTGATCGCATTCGAGTAGGATAGGTGTGTATTTGAAAATGCTTCTGACATTTACTTTGTAGACTGATTTGTTGCATGTGCTTGTGCACCTAGATCGGATGCTTTGTAGGTTCTGACAGCAATATACAGTAAACGGGGTTAGCAATCAAATGCTCCGTCCATGGTATTCTGAGATGGAAAGGAGTGTCAAATGAAGCTGCTGTAGGCGTGTGAGGTGAGGAGGGAAGTATTAGGTATCAGCCTCACACAAATTGTAGTTGATACCACTAAAATTACTGTTGTCATAACATTGAAACAAATGTTTCTATCAAACCATCACTGGATAGGGAACCAACAACGCGTTCACTTGAAATGGAACTCAAACCAAACCATGAGTACTAAAATTACTGTTGTCATAACATCGAAACAGTGTTTCTATCGAAATCTTATTACGACGAATCAAAGCATCACTGGATAGGGATCCAACAGCGGGTGCACTTTGAAGTCGTGGAACGGAACCCGAAACGTCACCATGAGAACCTGATAATTCACGCTGCCATACAAAGGGCGAAACGCCGGCTTGCGTCGGGCCGCTCGAGTGCGGCGGCCGCCTCGCCTCTTGGCGCGCTTGCTCCTCCTCTCCGCCTCCTTGGCAGCAACGTCGAGGCTCCGCACGAAGTCGACCAGCCCGCTCAGCTCCGACATGAAGGCGCCTCCGACTGCCCGTTGGCGGTTGGTGATGTCAGCCGCGAAGTCCTCCAGGAAAGACCTCGTGAGGCCAGCGGCACTCGTGGCCTCCCTGCGAAGGCGCTGAACGGGGCGTGGCGTGCTGCCGCCGTGGATTCTGAGGAGTTCCTCGACCCCGTCAAAGAAGGACTTCTGTTGCGCAGACACTGCACATACGAGGCCGAGCAACAGGACAGGAATAAACATCTTGAGTTTGGTCTCACTTCTTTCAGAATAAGAGGTGAATGGTGTGTTTATATATACCAACCGCAAGTGAGGTCAGAGTTGAGGTCGTGAGCTGAGACGAGTTAATCGGTACTTCGATGGTTATGCGGGAATTTATACAATAGTGTAGAAGTCAATATAGAAATAAACGATAAACGGGGATTCGTAAGATGGTAAAAATGGAATAAGGAATTTGAGGCATTTTGCATCGGATTTATGTTGTATCGATGTCGTACATAACTTAATAGTCCATGTATGTATATGGATTTTACAATAAAATCACTCAAAATTTGTGAAACGTTACTCGGAATGAGCGCGGGAATTTGAAAATCCACGGAGCAGTGATGTGCAAAAATTCTCAGAAAGGCAAGGACTCCAGTTACTGAAAAGACACTTCTTTCCAGGGGTTATTTCATTCCCGTAAAAAAAACATCTATTTTGCAGGAGCCTCTGTGTCTTGTTCTAGTAATGAATGCGTCCCACTTGGAGGTTTTCGTTTTCTACATGAAAAACGCTAGTTTTCTTTGAGTGCTTTGGGTAACATACGGGTACACTATTTTATATCTGTATATGGCTGCTCTGAGCACGATGCAGTACTAATTTTCTCTGATTACTGTAATATACATTTATACTATATTCCCAATCAGTTTCACGCACACACGCTCACACACACACACACACACACACACACACACACACACACACACACACACACACACACACACACACACACACACACACACACACACACACACACACACACACACACACACACACACACACACACACACACACACACACACACACACATATATGATTATCTCCGTCACATGGTGCGTACTGTGCTACCGTGATTAACCTACTACTCTGACATAAGTATTACTCAAAATGCAAATTCAAACGTTAGGATATTTCCATATATTCATAGTATTGATTGCATAGTGCAAATTATCGGAACTGTCATGGGTAAATCAACTGAATTTCCGATATTCTTTATAACATAAAATTGCAAAATAATGATCTTATTTATAAACTTGAAAATAAAAGTACCAAATAATTTTATTTACAAACTCACTTCACTTACGTCAGTTCTAGCCTTCACATTTGATATACAAACAGCTCTATGATCTCATACTAGGAGCCTCGTTGTTTCATTTATATCTATACACCTCTTTCAATAGAGAGAAAACGAAGGCGGAAAATGCGCCGTTTGCTGAAATTACGCTAAAAAAAACTTACTGTTGTAACTGCCAGTATTAAAGAGACTAACATGAATAAATTTTGACAAGAAAATTATGAAATTGAGCGAACATGTCAAGTTATCAAAACAACTCCAAAACGTGAGTCACAGTACTAAAAATTGGAGAAGAAAATCACATGATTCAATAATGTCAACGTAAATCAATTCCGATATATAAAATGCGAAAGCCTGTCCTAAAATCATGAATCTAAACGAGTATATCAACATCATTTTGTTCTCTCGGCTGAACAGTTACCGCAAACTACCGCAAACAACAGACAGTTAAAAGCGTCACGTCAACACCTCGGGACCTCGACTCGCCTTGAAAACAAATGATGACCAGATTGCATCATGGTCATCATCATTCAACTTCAGGAACAGAATTACCACGAAGGGAATCGGCTTCGGTTAAAGATATTTCAGCGAATTTATTTATACAACTTCACACCGCGAAAACGAACAGTTGACGTGTGCAGTTGGAATTTTGAATTTGAATTTGAATTTGAATTTATTTTTGTCATCATCCTGCCATCCGCCCAGTCCCGCATCATCATGCAAATACCGCATCATCATGCAAATCATGCAACTACCTGTGCACAGTGAGTGCAGTGCTTTCTCAGAACAACTGCCTTACTATTTCATAACAAGGAATGAGATTCTATTTATGACCCATGTTTTCATTATTGAAAATGCTTAATATTTCTGAATTTGGTGAGTGCAGCGCCCACCTAACATGCCCAGAATGTAGGCCTCCGATATATTCAGGCTCGTCAGAGTGCACGTGAGATCGGCGAAGCAAGAGTGACGCGTTTCTACGGAGGTCTTTCCGAGGACTTCCGTCGAAAGGCGTCGTTTAGATAGTCAGTCTCATTCATACATTTCTTCTACATATGGATGTATACATACACACACACTCATATATATATATATATATATATATATATATATATATATATATATATATATATATATATATATATATATATATATATATATATATATATATATATATATATATATATATATATATAATATATATTAATATTAATATATATATATAATATATATAATATATATACATATATATACATAAACATATATATATATGTATGTATACATATATATATACATACATATATGTGTGTGCACATGTTTATGCAGGCCAGTTTGTAGATTTACCCTCAGTATCAAGTGATGCATCAGCATACGCTCTAACGTCGACGTCGTAGAACGGCACACTCGTGTCGACAAGTGTTCACTGTACTTGTTCGTCTGGTTTTCCAAGGCAGCGCTCTCTTATGGTCGAGATTACGAGCGCATTCCTAATAATATGAGATAACATAAAGAAAGAGTATCTACAATTACTAATATGTAGAAATGCCACCCAATTATAAAGGAAATGTAATCGGTGGAGGTTAGCCAAAATTGGTTATCAGTTAATGAATTCGATCGAGGCATTTACATAGTCTGAGGAACACTAATTAAGAACAGATTTTGATATCAACGGATATAATATGAAAGAATGTCCAGAAAATGATCATGGATATCAGTCATTATATCTTATACAGTTGTAGACATAATATATTTATACTTATTATCATTTATTCATTTATTTGTACAACCATTTTGTCAGTTTCATGCTACTTTCGCATCCTTGTAACAATAATGTAATGGGCGGAGAGAGCGAGACCAAAAACGGTTTCCTAACTGAAAATTATCCATAAGATAAATGTCTTCATAAGTTTCATTAATGATTATTGATTGGGTACCAGATTATCGATTTCATGAATTAATTTCTTTCGATAATGTTGGTTCATGCACACACACGAATATACTCGAGCAGCTTGGCCTTATTAGTTTTAGGGGCGGAAGCAAATTTTCAGGGATTTACCTCCAAACAAAAAGAACTTTCTGGGGGACAGGGACACTTTAATTAAAAAGCGGACACACAAATACAACAGGTGGAACTTTCAACAACAGGAACTAACGGAATTCAGTTATTAG
>NW_028234406.1:15966019-15968519 GCF_977035675.1 Penaeus japonicus | reverse complement strand
GACAATACATCTACATCAACTGAATCAAGCCACAATAAATATATGGAAAAGGTTTATGAACAAGGAGAGGTGTATGCTGTGCGAGAAATGTGAGTACTGAGCCCGTAATCTGATTCAAGATCTATATAGAGCATGTTCTCTCTGTATTGACATAATCCAGCATGATTAGCGCCTTGAATTCACATTACATGATTTATAGTCTCCCGTGTGAATAACGATTACCATCATAGATATATAGTGAAGTGATAATGGATAAGAAAAAAAGCAATTGAAGAGTATAATAATCCTAATCATAATTATGCCATTACCAGCATCAGTGACCCGGAGAACCTTCACGTGAATCGCTCCGGGTTACAAATGTTATCTTCACTCTATAAACACCTTCCAGACATCACGTCACAATATTCGTCCGTTTCCCCACAACTGATGGATCTTGTTACGAAGCTTAAACTTGATATTACCCGAAGAGGAGTAACGGACGATCCATGGGGCTTGGCATACAATGTTAGTAGTTCTGAGAAATAAGAGTGTTGGGGAGATATGGGTTTTGTTTTCTATAACGTCCATACAATGTTGGTAGTTCTGAGAAATAAGAGTTCTGGGGAGATATTGGCTTTGTTTTCTATAGCGTCCATACAATGTTAGTAGTTCTTAGAAATAAGAGTTCTGGGGAGATATGGGTTATGTTTTCTATAATGTCCATACAGTGTTAATAGTTCTTAGAAATAAGAGTGTTGGGGAGATATGGGTTTTGCTTTTTACAATGTCCATACAACGTTAGTAGTTCTTAGAAATAACAGTTCTGGGGAGATATGAGCTTTGTTTTCTATAATGTCCATACAGTGTTAGTAGTTCTTAGAAATAAGAGTGTTGGGGAGATATGAAATCTTAATCTTAAATCTTAAAGAAATTTGAAGTGCGTTTGTTCCCAATGATTACAGTGGACCAAGGCAGAGACACTGATACCTGAATCAGCGCCTGGATTAGGAGATGTTCTAGCTGCCCTTTCCACTGCTCCTATAACATCAGCTGATATTGGACACGGAGGAACACAGCTCAAAGTTTTTATTCGCTTGAAAGGGGGCCAGTCTGCGGTTTTTAAGCCAAGAAGGTTAGAGGTTGAATTGTCTCTTTTTAGCAACATAGCAATCATATATCTTGAATGTGCGAGATGGTAGATCCCTGATCAACTGATTTGTCTTTGAAGTCAGATAAATTTCTTGATAAAATGCAACGCATTAATATAAGAGAAACACTATCCATTGATGTAGGATCAAAGGCAAAAATTGGCGGGGAGGTCTGTAAGCATTACCAATCAAGCATATACTTGTAACACACACATATACACAGTCTATAAAAAAAAAATCCTTGCTAATTCTCTCTCTCTCTCTCTCTCTTTCTCTCTCTCTCTCTCTCTCTCTCTCTCTCTCTCTCTCTCTCTCTCTCTCTCTCTCTCTCTCTCTCTCTCTCTCTCTCTCTCTCTCTCTCTCTCTCTCTCTCTTCTTTCTCTCTCTCTCTCTCTCTCTCTCTCTCTCTCTCTCTCTCTCTCTCTCTCTCTCTCTCTCTCTCTCTCTCTCTCTCTCTCTCTCTCTCTCTCTCTCTCTCTCTCTCCTTCCCCCCCTCTCTTTTTCAGTCTCTCCTTTTGTCTCTCCGAATTGCCGTAATTGCAATCATAAATTAATATGTTTCAGTGGCGTTTGTCCCCCATGCCATATAAATACACCCATGTGTGAGAACTTACTCTCCTCTCTCTATAAAGCAAGCAGCTGTCACCTATGTCTTTGGTTACAGGTACTCTCGCAATCGGCTTATTACGGGTTTAAACAGTGGATTCGATCGACACAATGGAGAAATAGCTGCATTCCATCTTAGTAGACTTTTAGGGCTGCAGATGGTACCCATTACTGTAGGACGCAACGTCTCCCTGAAAAGAGAGATGTTGCCCGTTTCTATGAAGAGACTTAGAGAAACATTCTTCCGCGGGAGAGGTGAAGTTCTAGTCTTCCCCCTTCGTTGTTTTCCTTATAACCTTTTCCTTTGTTTTTGTTTTTTTCTTTGTGACTTTGGTACGGAATGAGAAAAGTGTAAAATAATTCAGCTCCATTTGAAACCCCTCTCCTTTGTAAGGCAAAACTGAAATATAAAGTACTCCACCACAGAAACATTCATATAACATAGCAAAGAACAACTGAAGTATAACATCCTTCTAAACAAGTTAATGTTTCTAGTGACCATTATATTCCGCATCATAATCTTTTGTTCTATGTATGTATGTATGTACGATTTTTGACAATGAATTGCTGTGCCCATTTTAGGCATGATTATGAAAACCACTTGACTCCCTGTTTAAAACTGTTTGTCTGTTAATTATGTATAGATACTCTAGCGCAGTGGTTTCCAAACCTCAATAGTGGCATCTAGAATGCACTTAGTCTTTTTCTGTGCCGTTCTTTTCATTGATCATTCTCCTACTGCACATAAATCTACCTTTACAGTGCAC
>NW_028234406.1:15956019-15961019 GCF_977035675.1 Penaeus japonicus | reverse complement strand
CCGTCCTTTCCCTACAGCGCGGGGCATAATTTATTGCAAGGCCAACTCTGGATAACCTATTCAGATCTTTAGGCACACTTTTGAGTAAAATCCTTTTTCACTACATCGGAAGAGTCCCAGCTCTTAGCACCATTTCAGTGTTCAATAATGAGGTCTGATGATAATCTTCTAAGTTGCGAGAGATATGTCTACTAAATTTGGTACGATCATATATCAGACAGCGTTATTATATGCTCTGCAAGAGAGTATGCAAGGTCTGCA
This sequence comes from Penaeus japonicus, assembly GCF_977035675.1. Classification (NCBI taxonomy): domain Eukaryota; kingdom Metazoa; phylum Arthropoda; class Malacostraca; order Decapoda; family Penaeidae; genus Penaeus; species Penaeus japonicus. The sequence continues at coordinate 15,960,758 of NW_028234406.1, read as the reverse complement.
ACAGATTAAGAGTTGCTGATGTTATGGCTATGGGACGAATTAACAGCAGACTATGATTGGATGCAACCAAGAAACGATAGAACAAGCAGCCGTATTCTATAACGTTTTCTGCGTGTCGTGGCCATGTCATGTTCATGTTATGTCCATGTCGTGTTCATGTAACGAATGCGGTAATCTAGGACGCAAAAGCGCGGCACGTTTGCGTCAACTGCTTCAGGTTTACCAACCGTTCCAAAGCCAACCCACTTATTAACATGTTTCGGATGAATGGCACTGTCCACACGACAAATTCATAAGAGAAACTACAATCATAGGTAGCACTAACATAAGATAATTCAATTTTGGTATGAATCAGTCGTTGTACTTGTTCCTAGTTAAAGAATTGACAACCATTTCACGAACGCGCTGTTGGTAATTCACTCTACGCTCGATCAAAACAAACGGGATGTGAGGGACCGTGTGTTTATGAACAGATCTTCCTTATTTTATCTTTGTATATACTGTACATATATGCGCATTTTTAATATATCATGCATATAGATTTAATGTATACATATTTCATATAATTATATGCTTTAATTTTACGTCCCTGACTACTTTTACCATTCATTTAACTTCACTCTCCTTCGAAAAGTCCGCCAAAAGGTAAACAAACTCAAAATCAGCAGAGAATCCATGTTTTCCTAAAAGAGTTTGTAATCCGTGTCTAGGACAATGATGCCTAATATAACCAATATAGGTATTACTTTTCAAACGTAGTATGCTCATATGAAGTATTGGTAAGAAAAAGTACAGTAAAAATATGATTTTTTTCACTCGTGTAACTATCGTGACAAGCCTACCCCCTTGCCACGGAGTTTCCACGATTGTTCCAATACTTTCCACGCATTTGCCACGAATTTGCCACGCTTTTGCCGCGAACCCGCGCTTCTAGAATAAGAATCGCGGCATGTTCATGTCATGTACACGGCGCGCTTAGGGACTTAGAATATGGCTGAAGGTCTTACTAATAAAGTTGTATGTGATATGTACTATATATATGTATATATATACATATATATATATATATATATATATATATATATATATATATATATATATATATATATATATGTAAATACACACACACACACATACACACACACACACACATACACACACACACACATATATATATATATATATATATATATATATATATATATATATATATATATATATATATATATGTATATATATATATATATATATATATATATAATGCATATATATATGTAAATATATATATAATGTATATATATGTATATTGTATATACATATATATATATACATATATATATATATATATATATATATATGTATACGTATGAAAACATCATATATATGTATATATACATGCGTCATATACATAAATATACATATGCATATAGTTGTATGTTTATGTATATATATGTATATATATATATACATACATATATACATAATGCAGTAATGCATTTAATATAGAAATACAAATTTTACCGAACCCGAGCCGTCAGAATGACAGACCCGGCTGCTAATCCAATAGACCACGCGACCCACTAAAAGAATTGTCTAACCAGATGCTTTACAACCATCATGGAAGGTACCTATATGCACATAGCAGAGCTGTGATTGCGAGGTTTTACAGATAATTCCTGTGGGCACTCGGCAGCAATGAATCAGAAATTCTAGTTCCAAATCAGTTTACTGAGGTTATATCTATGTGAGAAAGATGGTAGAATGCAGTAAAGTATTATTGCTAATCCTATACCGCCCAAAATCACAGGATATACACTTATCTATTAAAGTTTTCCTTTAGGGCGACGTCAGTTCTGGTCTGCCACACCGATGTTGCTCCCATGTAAATCGTCGGGCAAACACCGGTGCTTTTTCCGACGAGAGAAAAGACTAACTGCCGTTTCTTGGCTGGAAATCTTGCACACTCAAGAAAGTAGGGGGGGGGAGGCAAACTACTGTGCGAACGATGTCCTCTTCCTTACATACTAGTTTAGTGTCTTCAGCATGTTTAGTTTTCAGGCGGGTTCGAGAGCTGCAAAGGACAGGTCGATTGTTAATTCCCAACATTATGCCGATTACGAACGTCACGTCCTTCCATCTTCAGTCAAGTTCTGTCGCATGATCCATTTGTTCTCATGGACCTGGGATGAAGTGGCCTTGGGAACTAAAACTGAACTTGGCTCCAGCTCAGCAGAACCCAACCACTTCTGATCAACTGAAATTCAATTAGCTTTCGTTAAGAGAGTCAGAGGACATCCGGGATTAGTGGTTAGTGGTTAGTGAGTAGATTATTACTACCCTTACACAGTGAACAGGCAGTAAGACAGCAGGTGCCAACAGAACTAAAAATGTGTCAAACTACAAGTAAAAAACTTTAATTACAAAACCTCAAAACTAATGAATTAATATCCAAAACAAACAGACCAGATAAAACTAACGTCCACATCCCCTTGCCAAGTGGATTTAAATCAATGGCTCTTGGCACTGGTAGTCCCTAACACAAGCAAAAAGTGCAGCACCCCATGAGGACTCATCAGATTCATCACCTCGGTGGTCAATTAAATCTGGTTCAGGATAATACTGTTTCAGATGATTTGCATGAACCTTTATTCTGGCAAAGGGGTAATTGATATCCTCAACAAGAAAAGCTACGGAACCTATGCACTTTATGATTCGAGATGGGCCAGTCCAATGGTGGCGAAAGTTTCTAGAGTATCTGGTAGGGGGAGGAGCAGGTGCTAAAACACGCCTCCAAACAAGATCACTGACTGCAGGCTGGAAAGTAGTTCTTGACCTCTGGTTGTAAGGTCTAGCCCAAACTTCACGTTCTTGACGATTTGACTGTATTGCAACTTCTCTTGCTATTCGCAGCTTTTCTGCATGACCGTTATGATCCGTCGAGAAGGTTGTATTATTTGTTGGTCCAACTGGAAAGTACCCATGTTGGCCAGTCATAAGGTAAAGTGGTTGCTCACCAGTTGAGCGGTGAATTGCTGAGTTGATTGCAAGTCGAACTAACAGCAGAAATTCAGGCCAACGCGAAGGTTGTGTCTCTGCTAACATGGATAATGCATCCTTTACCACCCAGTTAGTCCTCTCTATCATACCATTGGCTTGGGGATGATAGGCAATTGTGAACATATGGGTCATCTTTAAGCTTTCACAGACCTGCTCAAACAATCTATTTTTAATCTCTGTACCTTGATCGGTCTGTTATACTCTGGGGGGACCAAAAATGGATATGAAATTTGTAACAAGTCCATCACAGACAGAAGCAGCATCAGAAAGCCTTAAGGGGACTAACTGGACAAACCTGGTATGATGATCCACAATTGTAAGAACATACCAGTGTCGTGTACCAGAAGAATGGAGGTCAATGAGGTCACAGCTAATCTTTTCCATTGGGAAATTGGCCTCTGGCTGGTGTTCCATCTGTACCCTCTGCATATGTCCGAGACAACGTTGGCAAACATGACATGACTGGACATAAGCCCGGGACTCTCACAACATGTTAGGGAAATAAAACATCCTACGCAGGTTAGTATAAGTGCGGTAGATCCCGGGATGAGCTGCTAAGGGAGGACAATGAGCAAGCTTCATGGCAGACGACCTCAGTTCTAATGGGATTACCAACTGTTGAATGACCTGATCATCAAGATGCCGCACATGGTAAAGAACTCCCTCTTACAACTCAAATTCATCGACTGGTAATGGGATACGTCTCTTTGGAATTGACCTTTCTTCCAAAAACCTAATGACATCAACCCAAAGTGGATCATTCAGTTGAGCTTCCCGAATCTTTTGAGGTTCCATATTCAAATCCACGGTTACAACATGCCTACTAAGTAGGTCAGGCATGTGATTAGTGGCTCCCTGCTTATATACCAATTTGAAGTTGTAGAAACTCAACTCATGGGCAAAACGTGACATACAAGGGCTCTTAGTTTTCCTATGAAAGACATATGTAAGTGGTTGGTGATTGCTGTAAATGCTAAAGTGCCGGCCATAAATATATGGATCAAAGACCTGAACCCCTTCCTCTTGATCTATTGCAAGGTATCTTGACTCAGCTTCCTAGAAAAGTATGCAATGGCATAAGGTTGGTCAGCTGCATCTCTTAGCATAAGACATGCCCCTATTGCAACTTTTGAGGCATCACAATGAACTTCAAATGGGCACGAGAAATCAGGTTCCCGCAAAATAGGGGCTGTAATAAGACACTCTCTAAGCAACTCAAATGCTTTCATTTCATCTGGACCCCACACCCAAGAAGTATTCTTTTTCATGAGCCTGGTTAATGGAACAGCAATAGTATCATAATCTTTAACATGGCGCCAGAAAAAGCCTGTTGCTCCCTAGAATCTACGAAAATCCTTTAGATTCCATGGTCCATGCATAAACTTTAGAGCATCTAACTTATCAGGAACTGGCAAGACTCCATCTGGTGAAATAACAAATCCAAGGAATTTGAGAGACTCTTTTACAAAGTTGCATTTGTCAAGATTCAGTTTTAAACCAGCACAAGCAAGAAGTTTTAAAGTTTCATCTAAATGTAAACATTTAAGTGTTCTTCTAAATTCTTTGAATAAATAACAATATCATCAAGATATACGAGGGAATGACGCCCTAACACAGAGGAGAGAATGATATTCATCATACATTGAAAGGTTGTTGGTGCTGTAGCCAATCCAAAAGGCACA
>NW_028234406.1:15948519-15951019 GCF_977035675.1 Penaeus japonicus | reverse complement strand
AAACGTGCCACGCTTTTGCGTCCTAGATTACCGCATTTGTGATATGAACACGACATGGACACAACATGAACATGACATGGCCACGACACGCAGAAAACGTCCTAGAATAGGTTGTTACAGCCGTATTGTAAGTCCCTAGCGCGGTGTGTACCTGACATGAACATGCCACGTTTGGTATTCTAGAAGTGTGTGTTCGTGTCAAAAGCGCGGCAAAGTCGTGGAAAGTATTGGAACAATCGTGGAAGCTCCTTGACACAGGCAGCCATATTCTAAGTCTCTAAGCGCGCCATGTACATGACATGAACAATTTGAACATGCAGCGGTTCTTATTCTAGAAGCGCGGGTTCGTGGCTAAAGCGTGGCAAATGCGTGGAAAGTATTGGAACAATCGTGGAAACTCCGTGGCAAGGGGGTAGGCTTGTCACGATAGTTACACGAGTGAAAAAAATCATATTTTTACTGTACTTTTTCTTACCAATACTTCATATGAGCATACTACATTTGAAAAGTAATATCTATATTGGTTATATTAGGCATCATTGTCCTAGACACGGATTACAAACTGTTTTAGGAAAACATGGATTCTCTGCTGATTTTGAGTTTGTTTACCTTTTGGCGGACTTTTCGAAGGAGAGTGAAGTTAAATGAATGGTAAAAGTAGTCAGGGACGTAAAATTAAAGCATATAATTATATGAAATATGTATACATTAAATCTATATGTATGATATATTAAAAATGCGCATATATGTACAGTATATACAAAGATAAAATAAGGAAGATCTGTTCATAAACACACGATCCCTCTCATCCCGTTTGTTTTGATCGAGCGTAGAGTGAATTACCAACAGCGCGTTCGTGAAATGGTTGTCAATTCTTTAACTAGGAGCAAGTACAACGACTGATTCATACCAAAATTGAAGTATCTTATGTTAGTGCTACCTATGATTGTTGTTTCTCTTATGAATTTGTCGTTTGGACAGTGTCTTTCATCCGAAACTTGTTAACTTTGGAACGGTTGGTAAACCTGAAGCAACTGCCGCAAACTTGCCACGCTTTTGCGTCCTAGATTACCGCATTCGTTACATGAACACGACATGGACATAACATGAACATGACATGGCCACGACACGCAGAAAACGTCATAGAATACGGCTGAATATCTATATTGGATATATTAGGCACCATTGTCCTAGACTAGGATTACAAACCCTTTTAGGAAAACATGGATTCTCTGCTGATTTTGAGTTTGTTTACCTTTAGGCGGACTTTTCGAAGGAGAGTGAAGTTAAAAGAATGGTAAAAGTAGTCAGGAAAGTAAAGTTAAAGTATATAATTATACGAAATATGTATACATTAAATCTATATGTATGATATTTTAAAGATACGCATATATGTACAGTATATACACACGTAAAATAAAGATCTGTACATAAACACACGATCCCTCTCATCCAGTTTGTTTTGATGGCGCGTTCGTGAAATGGTTGTCAATTCTTTAAATAGGAACAAGTACAACGACTGATTCATAACAAAATTGAACTATCTTTTGTTAGTTTATCTTATGAATTTGTCGTCTGGACACTGCCATTCATCCGAAACATGTTAACTTTGGAACAGTTGGTAAAGCTGAAGCAGCTGATACAGACGTGCCCCGCTTTTGCGTCCTAGAATACTGCCTTCGTGACATGAACACATGGACACAACATGAACATGACATGGCCACGACACGCAGAAAACGTCCTAGTATACAGCTGTTAGAGTCAACTCTCGTTGGCACACTCACGAGTCGGCATTAGCTGACACAGGCCGGCCTCGCCTCTCTCCCTCTTCTTCTCCTTCTCCTTCTCCCTCTCTCTCTCTCTCTCTCTCTCTCTCTCTCTCTCTCTCTATATATATATATATATATATATATATATATATATATATATATATATATATATATATATATCTTCCTCTCCTCCTTCCTTTAATAAATTATTTTAATCATATACCCTGTCTTGCAAGTTTTTTTCCGAACCTGGTTAATTGCTTATTAACAGACTGAATTTAGTTTATCATTTATATTTATCAACAGCTGAAATGCTATGTATACGCCTGTCTATGCCTGTAACATGATTTTGAGGTGGTTCATTTATCTGCACGAAACATATGTTTTACATAGATTCATCATCATTATGTCTGCCAAAGATCAGGTATCATTCATATTTTCATGACAGATATACGCGCTATGCACACTGTGAAGCATGCATTATCGTAACTAGCGGGAATTATTGGTTAACAACTAATGGAACTTCTACTGATTTCGATGCGGTTATTTCAGATTTCAGAAACTTTTAGTCTGTACGAGTGTAATTTATAAAAGTCCAAATAGTTTATGTTTTCCATTTAGTTTTCGTGGGACATCGACATCTATTTCTATTTCCAATAATATCGTGTTATCCGGAGTGATAAAGGAAAAGTGTTTGTATTAAATTATTACCTGCAACACTGAAGCACTGG
>NW_028234406.1:15923519-15933519 GCF_977035675.1 Penaeus japonicus | reverse complement strand
TTCAACACTCTAGTAAAAAGCTACTCAAATGGCGGCCCTTGGTACGAATCCAGACCTGAGTGTTGTATCTAGACTCCAGGCTCCACTGGAGAAAAATATTAATAACATGAAGGTCCTGGCAGTGGACCATTGCAAGTGCAGTAGGTAAGGGTCTATCGTACATGTGCATTTAACCTCCTAATGCTCCCAGGGCCTTAAATATAAGCATAGAATAGTTTCCATGTGACAGCGATAACTGGAAACCCGAACCTGTGTATGCCTTCGAACTAGGTTGCCAAACGCTTGGTTCCGCCCCAATCCCGGGAATACGGATATGTTCACAATTAGTTTTCTTTCATTTGTTCTACACCATGATTCATTATTTTAACTTGATAGATTTAATATACAAATTTCATACATACTTCAAATATTTCCTCAAGCCTAATAGCTGTCTAGACACAAAGCTCTTTAAGAAATGCACTTCGTTCACCAGACAAGAAGGACAGACCGTATCGGGAACACTGGGCCTCCGCTTGCGCTTAGAAGGCTCCAACCTGACACCTCTCAGTTAGTAGCGCCTATAGAGAGCATTAATGAAGAAAATAGAATTAGCATTGATATCAGTAATAATAGCAACATTGATAACGGCAATGATGGTAATCAGAGTAATAATGATAATAACATTATGATACTGATGATAATAATGACGTCAACAATATTATTGTCATTACTCTTATTATGATTATGATGATGATTATTATCATGTCAATTTACACCATTATCATAATTGTTATCATGATCATTATTCTCATCATCATTATTTGAAATCATAAAATCATATGATGGTCATCATGACCTTTATCACGTTGATGATGATGATGAGTATGAGTATAGTTATATTAATATAAAATTGTAACGATAATGATCACCATCATGATCATTATTACCATCAGGATTAGGATCATCAAGATCATCATTATCACTAGCGCTATCGTCATCCTTAATAAAACTGGGTACTTAATAATTGATTCACTTTACGAAAATGGATATAAATTGGTAAAACTCAGTACTGTCAATTTGTGATGTTAATTTTAATTACATTGACTAATGGGCAGCCTTGATTCAAATGCTTGATTCCAGCTATCAGACATGATTAAACAGAATATGTATAACTAGTGTCATGACACATCTGTGAGTTGGTCTTATTTTTTAAGTTAGACTTTCCAGAAAAAAAATATCACGTATGATATTATAATCGCTTTATACGAGTAGCTTTATTTTCACACCTTTGGATTATATGATATAGAAGAATTATGTGAAATCCTGTCTGTCTGATTTTTTATCTATGAAGTAAAAGTTCTTAGTCCTTAATTACTATAACTACGCAATTAAGTTGAATTAAACATGGAAGAGAACCACCAAATTTCTTACTATCACAACAAGATTCATTCAACTTAATTATCAACCGGAGACGGCGTGGCGACCCGAGTGCTCACACGACAGGTGCGAAGGAGTGGCGACAATGGCTTACGATTCTGATGAACAATGGCGGACTTTTCCACTGGTTCAAAAGTGTCTTTAGGCGGGAAAGAGGTGCCGTAGGTTTTCTGTTGCTTTACTCTATCTTGGGCGGCGTTGCCAAACGCTTGGCTTCGCCCCATTCCAGGGAATCGGTTGTGTATGTTCACTGTTGGTTATTCTATTTTATTTATTCTACACCCTTATGTATTATTTTAGCAATCGACTTTAAAAAGAACTAAATAGATTAAATGTGTATGTATTCTATACATTTCAAATATCGGTATAATTGATACATATGAAAATAAGGTTCACGCATCAAGTAATTGGCGCTAACTTCCAAAACAAGTAAAACCCTGCTTCTCATTTAAAATAACTTATATTACATCCTTCCAACAGACTTAAAATCTTAACTTTGCCGAAGGCAAAAGCGTAAGTAATGAAATACCATTGTTTATGGCACAAAAATCATTGTTTTTGCATGTCAACACATTACGTTTCCATGTCTATATATAACCCCCACCCTCAAAAAAAAAAAGAAAAAAAAAGCCTAAACCCTAACCCTACGATACCTGTTGTAAAAAGGTATTATAGTGACCGGGGTGTTATGGAAATGATTAAAGACCGAAATCCGTCTAAGAAATTTAAATTGATGTGTTTTTTTTCCACTATGTGTGACCAAGGATATTGTCCATGCATGTAAGTAATACTATGTATCATTCATTTCATGTAAGTCTCTCCTGCATAATCTGATCAGGAGTATCTTTGTGAATTAATATTATGTATTACTTAGTTTAGATAGCCTTTTGTAAATTGTACAAAGGTTATGCAATAGTGTAAAATAAGAATTATTTTAAGAAAAAACATAGAATTGTAATCTACTGAGGTTACCCTTTTCGGTATAATAGAAAACGTGCTGTCATAGTATTTGAAAAATGAGTACAAGTAGCGGTATATTTGAAAGCCGATAGTTAACTAATGAAATGTGATATCACGAATTACTTGGTATTGGATAAGATATTTTAGGGTAATAATAACGCCGCAAAAATAGAGAATAAAACCAACATTCTGTGTAAAGATGGTGACGTGTCATGAATGGCGTCACAAAAAGGGAGGTCAAGTGAGGGGCGACCGCACAAAGACCTGGTTACGCCCAGAGCGAGGTGACATTAGGCGAGCCGAGGGGAACACGAGCATGAGGTTCAAGCTATCCTACCTTCGAGGTGAGAGTAGTGCATTTCAACAGAGCTAATAATTCAATTAATATATAGAGATAATAATGATATTTGTCATAAAGAACAAATCAAATGATCAATAGGCTCATACTCGTAAATTTTGCCTCAGATGTCACGTGCCTCGCTTCTCGCCTCAACGTCATTTTCATAGCCATGAGGGTGACGTCACCTCATGACACGTTTACCAAATTAAACCCGCTACAAGCAAGTGCACTCATTTCTGTTATGCCATTAATGGGAAACCATAAACTATTGTAATAAAACATTGTTAAGATATTACTTAAATTCAGTATTATAATGTTGCTGGTAGTAATTATTAGTAATTATTAGTTTTCTATTAACATTGAAATTTATATTTAACTTGGTATGTAAAACTTTTGAAATCTTATAAAGAGATAAATTATTATCAATTTTTGAACCTGTGACTATGGTAAATTTCACGAAAACTTTCGATGTTATGTCTCACAGATGTTAGTGAGATTGTTGATTAATCTCTGTTACACGTTCCTAAAGTAAAGTTAATTCTCAGGAGCGGGTTCAAAGGCTGAGTTTGAAGACTGAGTTCAAAGGCTGAGTTTAAGGCCGGAACTCCAGACCGGATGCTCAGGTCATGACTGCTCAAGACTAACACGTCACGACCGACTCTCAACGAAGAAGAAAGAAGAATGAAGACAAAAATCTTCAGAGAGTGTCAGAGTAATTGCTATGAGAGATATGTATAAGAAGTTATTTTTGTATGTTTTGAGTTATTATGTGATTTAATGTATATTATAAGGCATGATTAGCATAGTTTTATTATAATTCCTCTTCGCAGTAATTAAAACTGCAGGTGTAAACGGATAACCTTAATACGTCACGTTACCAAGTTATTTTTATGTTAAAAGAGGTTATCCGGATTAGAAATACCCAAATAATAAACGCCCACACTTTGGGTGGTTTCATATCTCTCTCTAATATTTTTTTGATACATAAAAAACGCGGCACTACACCATGCCTGTGGAAAAGACGTCTTATATCGACGACAATAAGGGTCAAAATACCAATTAAGTTCAGAGCACTATCAGGCTACGTGAACTCTTCTATTTTTTATATAATAGAAAGATGTATAGATTTTGCCTCGACTGTTACCAAGCAAGACAGTAAGTATGAGAAAACTCCCAATGATGTTTTTGCCAATTACTGGCCACCAGGAGACAGAAAACAGGAGAAACGATAGATGACTTCTTAAGGGAGGTGGAAAAGTCAAGAGAAAATAATTTTAGAGATCACAGTGCGGAGCAATGTGGGAACGAGGTAATGCGTGATTTGTTCATTGTTGATATCGCATCACCTGCAATGTCCCAATGTCTTTTGGAGCACAAGACCCTGGACTTACAGACTGCTTACAACCAAGGTTCTGCATCAGATGTAGCTCGACGCAATAATGATGGACCTTACGGCTACATCAATGAACCCTGAACCACACAACCACTGCAAGCATATGAGGATTCATCAGTAAGGATGCCATATAATTTTTCAGTTACTCAGGAAAAAAAAACAGTAGTGGCTGCCACTTATAATACAAAAGAAAAGTATTTCTTGTGCGTTTTCTCTTACCATTCGTGGGATAAACGTCCAGCCCGCGAGACAATTTACAATATATGTACCAATAAAGGACATTCCATGGCAGCCCGCTTAAGCGTACCCCCTTGTAACTGTGAATGGTAAAATGTTAAGCGCTCTCTTGGATTCCTGCAGCACTGAAAGTTTCATTAGCGAGAAAGTTGTACAAGAACTATACCTATGTTCGCTCTTCCAATAAATACAAACTTGACGGAAAGACTTTAAACACTAGCTTCCGAAGATATGTTGTTGTTGACCTCAATCTTAATCCTAATAATTATTCATAAATTGCCACATGAACTGATATACTGAAGGATCTATGTTCTCACTTAATACCAGGATTTCCAACCCCAACTTCTGAGTAAACCAAATGTGCTTAAACCAAATGTGAATGGCGTTGATCATTACTCTGCACTGATAGCAGCAAAATGGATGATCCATCCTTTTTTCAAATCTGTCGATGGGCTGTCTATCAATCGCTGCCAATTCAAGGATAATCAGAACTTAGGTGCTCGTCTCTTGCCAAGGACTGACGAAATGATGAAAGAGCTTGCCCAATATAGTGTGTTCTCTACTTTTAACTTGAAAAGTGTCTACCACCAACAGTTAATAAGGAGTCAAATAAGAAATATACAGCCTGTAAAGCCAGTAGATCTTTATACCAGTTTTGTGGGATTCCATTTGGAGCCACAAATGTGGTAGTCGCCTTCTAGCAAGCTTTGGATAACAGGAGGGACACAATCAAAATGTGAGGAAATCTCTTAAGACCATCAATCAGAAGCACCTGACTCTTAATAATTCAGACACTGTCGAGATTGTGAATTCCATTAATGTCTTTGGACATTTGTAAGCCTTAGAGAGGACCATTGGGGTGTTTGCTTATTATGCCAAGTGGATTATGGGTTAACTGACAAGATTCAACCAATGATGATGATAGATAAGTTTCTATTGGAAAAAATGTACTGAATGCCTTTAATCAAAAGAGAGAGTTGGAAGGTGCCACCCTACAAACGGTAGATGAAAATTTGCCCTTTGAAGTAGAGTGTACCGCATTTAAAGGCTGATTCATACTATACGTATCGTGACCAACAAGTAATGTACCGTACTGGACCGACAAAATGTGATTAAATGATATATCCATTGTTGCATCAAAGCTACACCGGACCTATTGCTCATCAACACGACCGGCACCAAGAGTTGTCGGTTACCTTTTTCAGCGATAACATTATTCCGTGTCGTCCATGTTGGATGGTTGAACACGGGAACGGCACCGATACTTACCGTGACCAGCAGCTGAGTAGTCAGTTGACATCTTGCTTCCGACCAAGATGGATGATGAAAAGTTAATTACTCTGGTACACCACCATGAGTGCCTTTATGATATGTCCTAAAGGCACTACAGCAAAGATGGGTATATCATTCAACCGTATTTTGTCGGTATGGTACGGTACGTTACATGTCGGACAGGTTACGTATAGTGTGAAACAACCTTTAAGTGTGAAGTAGTCTTTCTGTTTTCCCTTTTTTTCAGAGAATTATGCACCCAGAGTCTCTTTTGTTTCTTTCTTTTGATTCTGTGAGACTCCTCTTCATCTTCCAAAAGGAATGCCATGTCTGTACCACTAAAATTCCCAAACATGTCTGTAAGCAAAATCCTTCTGGGAACACGGCCAGCTGGACTGTACTGCCACCGTACTGCAGGAGACCGGACGGATACCATGAATTCACATGCCCATTACGGAGGTAACGTGCAGGTCACTTTCCGTTTACGTGCTGGTATAATGTGAATCAGTCTTAATGTGACTAATTCTGCCGTCCTTGACCAAGGCGGACGCCTTATTGCATCTATATCGAGGACGTTGCAAGGAAGTGAATTGCACTACCACATAGTAGTGAAAGAAACGACTGAAATTATGGAGTCATTTCACCTTAGAGAAATGACTGGTTAGAGCTCTGAAGTTGATAGTAGTTCGATGGTAAAAGGCGTACAAAAATAAAGAATTAAAAAATCTAAGGATGGAAGTTGGAACTTGCAGCATTTAATTATACAATGAGGTACTCTAAAAGAGACCCAGTAAACATCAGGTCTGGACCAGCTGTGGGCCTTTTAACCGAGCCTCAATATACCCTCTAATGGTTCAACCATTTTGATCGACATCAAAATGGTTGTTGACCATACATCAACCGCTGTTTAGGCGTAAATCTATACAGTATTGGTTTGTTATTGTGTCCATTGGAGAACTTGATATAATTGCACAAATAACCAGTAACTTATAGTGTGTCTCTATTAGACTAATATATACATATATATATATATTTATATATATATATATATATATATATATTATATTATATATATTATAGATATATTATACATATATATATATAATATATATACATATATATATTATATATATTATATATTTGATATATAATACACACACACACACACACACACACACACACACATATATATATATATATATATATATATATATATATATATATACATACATACATACATACATTTCCTGCATAGACTTCAGTGCAAATGTACCTTTTCAGGCCCATTATAGAATTTCCATTTGTGTCCTATCACATTTTTCTTCTCTTCATTTAATAATAACAATATTAATAATGAGGATGATAATAATCTTACTACTACTAATAGTAATGACACTAACTGATAATGATAGCAATGATAATAATTATAATAATGGTAATAATAATGATAATTTAGAGGAATAACAATATTAGTGATATGAATATGTGGTTAGTGATGATAGCTATAACAACAATTTGATGTAGAAGAAGTCCTGCCATTGCTACAAGTCTCGTAATGTAAATAACTAACCATCATTCATAAATTTGTTCTCAATCAAAATTGTCTGAACTTTGCTATTCTTATCCCTATATTTAAACACAAGGGTATGAATATTCCGGATAGCCATACATTAAAAGAAGTACAACACCACCAAAAAGAGCTGCAATTTCAAAATCGTTAGATAGTTATATTGAGAAATAAGAGAGGAAAAATGATGAAAGTCCAGACAAAGCCACGTGCCAGAGAATCGGAGATGGGAGACTAAGAGAAACAAGTGTGCGGGACGAAAGTGTGTGTGTGTGAATTACGCCGTCATGATAAGGGATCTTATAAAGGAGATATATTCTCTTCTCTGACCACCCATTCTTGTGAAACGTCTGGAGAAACAGAATGAGAGGCAAGTGAGTGTCTTCATAGCAGATAGAATGCAGCGATGCAGCAATTACGCCCACTTTCACTTTTCGTCCAAGTTGTAGGGGAACCCTTACGTGCACACTTGTCAAAACGCGATCAGACGTGGCTTTCGGATTAGAGTAGATAGTTCCTGGTGTGACCCTCCTCCCCCCTGCGAACAAACGAGACACCACACGTAGTATTGTCTCTGCAACAAATAAAGCAAGAAAGAACACATGTGAGAGCGGCACACCTGCGTTATTTACGGAATGCCCTGTGACTGTAGCGTTGGCACCCCCATCGCCTCCCTCGCCTGGCACGGAAGAAGCCTTCGACGCACGCCCTCGCCTCGCCTCGCCTCGCCTGGCAGTGCTGGGCTGGGGGGTTCGAGGGACAAAGGATGTGTGAGGTTGAGGCTTGAGGTGGGTATATAGGAGGGAGAGGTTATGTGTTAGAGGGCGAGGTTGCGTCACTGGTTTCTGTGGATTGGGGTTTACTGTTGGTGTTTACTTTCATTTATTTGTTTTGTTGTTTTATTTATTTATGTTTTTTATTTTTTGAAATGCGTTTTGGGCCTAGTGTGTGATATGCTAAGGTTTACACAGTAGGAAATATATCCTTATTTTTTTGCAATAATGAAGTCATTCAGAAGGAGAAATGTAAAAAGTCAGTCGAGATTTTACTTGACATTATCACAGTTTCTCATAAAAGATTAATGAAATTCCACTGGAATATTTGGATAGTTAACTAATAATTCATATATCGTATCGTATTCATTACTTATTTAACTTAAAATCATAAGATTATGCGACAGTTAAACTTAACGATCCAGCTCGCAGTGCAAACTTGTGACACATTTTTGTTTATTTATTTATTTATTTATGTGAAATTCAATTCAATTCAGAATGTGTAAAAGAAGTACGAGGTATGTAGGTGTTATGAGAATAAAAATATATTATATATCAAGAAATTTCAGATATCGAAATGAAAAATAAGTGTGACCACAATAACCAACATTTCCATCTATTAAAGTCATCGTTTATTTTGAGAAACTTCAAAATGGCGCAAGAATATATGGATCACATGCAAGAATAGATAAGGTTAAAGTATATTGGTGGTAAGTAGTAAGACTAGAATTTGCTTAGTATTCAATATTTGTAATTTGTGGGTTAATATGGGTATTGATATCTGACAGCAGTTTTCATGAGGATGGGTCACTTTCGTAGTGCATTTTTCCCTTTGTTGAAATGATGTGCTATTTATCTCTCAAGTTATAATGACATGTTATACCAAATGCTAATTAGTTTAACTTTGCAAACACATCATATTTAGACCCATATTTCATACCATAAGTTTAGAAAATGATAAAAAAACACATCTTAAGATGCCCAGCCTAGGCCGATCATTTTAGGATGTGTCCCATCTCGGTGGAGGTATTCAAAAGTTTAGCATATTGATTGGGTAGTTAGTATAATGACTGGGTAATTGGTGATTTATTAAATGTTGAAATAAGATGTAATGGCTATTGATATTGATATTTATTTTTTGCCAAAGTTTGTGGGTTCTTTTTTGTTTTATGTGATCTTTCAGTAATTGATTCATCCATTTTTTTTAATGTGCTTGTACAATTTTTGCTGTTTTAAATCAGCAATGTTTTTGTTGGTGAAGAAAATTAAAGTAATTTTTACTCATGAAAGACAACTATGAATGTGTATTGGATGGGAGAATATAATTTTGTACCTATAGCTAAGTATGTATATCATTAATGAAGACACTTGTATCTATATCACAAGCATCAAAGTATCTCTATCTTTAGTGTTTGAATAAACATCAATGTTATCAGTGTAATATAATCATAATCATGAATATGATTATCATCATGATGATTGATATGGAATTAATGAGGAAATGAGTATGGGGTGTATTTATGCTTCTCTCTATATTTTTCCCTTTTCTAGAATTTAACTGATGTCATTAATATGTTAACATATTAAAGATATGAAGGTAATTTTATTGATATTAACCCATTAGCAGCGGATGGCATGATTTGCTGCAAAGGCAGAGTCGGTCATAGATGCTGATGGCACTGTGCCAGACATGTAAACCAGCCATCTTACTGCACAAATATTTATTTAATACTGCGACCAATGGGTTAGAAAAATGAGTTCTTGATAATTTTAATGTTCCATGGCATGGTAGGCCTGAATGGTGTATAAAAGGCACATCACATGTATTAAAAAGATAAAAAATGTGTTTTCATTCTTCCAGAAACCTGTTGATACTACAATACCATTGACTTACAACCTTCCTAAAGCCAGTTAAAGGGAAACTATACTCTGACCAATTAGTAAACCTCAGATCAAGTATTACATATTCAGATAAGCAGTCTCCAAGCCATAAGGTTTAGAGTGATGATAATGCTAGTGAGGCGTCATGCAGGGCCGCACTT
>NW_028234406.1:15908519-15911019 GCF_977035675.1 Penaeus japonicus | reverse complement strand
ACACAAACACACAGTGATCCCACACATACACAGTAATGCCACACACACACACACACACACACACACACACACACACACACACACACACACACACACACACACACACACACACACACACACACACACACACACACACACAGCGATCCCACACACACACGCAGCGATCCCACACATACACCCAACGATCCCACACGCACACACAACGATCCCACGCATATACACAGCAATCCCACACATACACATGTAAGCACATGCACACAGTGATCTCACAAACACACACAGCGATCCCACAAACACACACAGTGATCCCACACATACACAGTAATGCCACACACACACACACACACACACACACACACACACACACACACACACACACACACACACACACACACACACACACACACAAACACACACACACACACACACACACATAGTGATCCTGCAAATACACACAGTGATCTCACAAACACACAGAGCGATCCCACACATACACACACAGCGATCCCACACATACACACACACAGCAATCCCACACATACACACACAGCGATCCCACACATACACACAGCGATCCCACACATACACACACAGTGATCCCACACATACACACACAGCGATCCCACACATACACACACACAGCGATCCCACACATACACACACAGTGATCCCACACATACATACAATGATCCCACACATACATACAATGATCCCACACATACACACACAGCAATCCCACACATACACACACAGCGATCCCACACATACACACACAGCGATCCCACACATACACACAGCGATCCCACACATACACACACAGCGATCCCACACATACACACACAGCGATCCCACACATACACACACAGCGATCCCACACATACACACACAGCGATCCCACACATACATACAATGATCCCACACATACATACAATGATCCCACACATACACACACAGCGATCCCACACATACACACACAGCGATCCCACACATACACACACAGCGATCCCACACATACACACACACAGCGATCCCACACATACACACACACAGCGATCCCACACATACACACACACAGCGATCCCACACATACACACACAGCGATCCCACACATACACACAGCGATCCCACACATACAGACACAGCGATCCCACACGCTCACACAGCAATCCCACACATACACACACAGCGATCCCACACATACACACACAGTGATCCCACACATACATACAATGATCCCACACATACACACACAGTGATCCCACAAACACGCACACAGCTATCCCACAAACACACAGCGTTCCCGCAAACACGCACAGAGATCCCACAAAGACACACAGTGATCCCACAAATACACAGCGATCCCACATGCGCTCTTGCACACACACACACACACACACACACACACACACACACACACACACACACACACACACACACACACACACACACACATACATACACACATACATACACACATACACACACACATACACACACACATACACACACACACACACACACACACACACACACACACACACACACACACACACACACACACACACACACACACACACACACACACACACACACACACACACACACACACACACACACGCACAAAACAACGGGCGACGGCATTGAGGGCGCCGATATACTGTCAGAAAAAAAGATGGGGCGTCCCTGGTGCTGGCCAGTTATATGAACTATCCATATAACCGTAAGCATAATAAAAACATAAATATGCACCTCCAGTAATTTCGAGACATGTAAAACGTTTGACACAACCTTTTTTATTGTTGCTCCAGCGTCTCCACACGGGTTCAGGGTAGTCCAGGGGGAATGGTGATACACACAGACACTGAGTTTACAGACTACTGCACAAAGTTAATTGCACAATCAGACAATGAACCATCAGCGTGGCAGCAAGTTTTTTTTGTGTAATAGCAATGAATACAATAAGTTGAGATTTTCTTTAACGAGGAAAATTTTAATTATCCAAGTTTCCCTGAAAAGCCTTCATTCATTTTTAGAAATAGCACAGTAAGTTTGGTGACGTGGCAGGTCGTAATTATAAAACACAATATGAATGGACAAGGGGAAATATTATGACGTGTGATAATTTGAGTATATTGATTTTGAATATTCGAAATAAAAAATGCCGCCTAGGATGAAATAGTTAAATGATAGGATACAAGGATAGCTCGATAATTTGAAGATCAATAATTTAAGGTGTTCAAAGAATCTATAACGTACGCACATTACATATTACAATTACTGTAAAATTCACATCTGTGATACTTGCAATACCACTTGTGGACTACGGCTGCCAGACGTGTTGAACAATTTGAAACGCACCCATTGAAACATTTGTTAGGACACGGATTAGAAAGTTAATTTTTAGTCAACATTTCATAACTGGTAAGACATCGTTTTACTGTCAGTATTTCTGTTGCCGTGTTATTCATCGACGAAGGAAATATTTTACTATTCTATACGT
>NW_028234406.1:15898519-15903519 GCF_977035675.1 Penaeus japonicus | reverse complement strand
ATCAAACTTATAATATTTCTTTGAATTAGGAGAACTGTGAAATTGGGCTCGCTCAGTGAAAGATAGTGTTTTCAGTAGACATTCTGTTCAGAAGAAAAAAGGAATAATGATACATGGAAAATATAGATATCACTCTGCTTATGCTGTTTTTGACATTGTTTAGAGAAAGATTTGACTGTCTACTCTTGAAATTTTTTAACAGTTATTTTTGTCATGCAGGTTGCATCAGACGACCTACGAAAGACTTGTCCTCCTAAGTGGCGGTGGAATGTCACGGGCTTTGAAGGAGCTCCTGGCCCTCGACCCGGTTGCTCCCGTGCTCACTGAAGCCCACCTCCACGCAATGGACCGTCGCGTCAAGCATATCCTGGCCGCTCTGAGTGCTTGCCGGGAGAAGAAGGGTGGATGGCACAATGTCCTTTTCTGAGAGTGTCTTTATCTTTATATTTTTGTGATAGTGACTTATATGAATTATTAAAATTGGTGTATATTTGTATTATGTTTATAAAGATTTAAATAAAGGTTATTTTTATGTTTATAGTTACTTTGTTGTGATAGATGTTGAATAATGTTTTATTCTTTTTGTTTTAATAACTTCAGAGTATATTTTTAATAGCACAGATTTAGGGTTTATGCAAATTGTAATCCTAGATGGATTATTAATAGTGATAGTCCACCAAATAAGTGTCACTGTAATTGTTGCATAAATTACAGTTGCTAATCATCTTTCTAGATCTGAAAGAATTCTATAAATGTATTTATATTCAAGTTGGTTGTGAACTTTGATTAGGTAGATATTGCAGATAGTGTTGTGTAAATCGACTGTAATTTGTGTATAGTTGAATAGTTAAAAGGTGTTATTGCTTATTTTTGTTACTATGGTCAGAGTCATACTCTAAATTATATATATCTTGTCAGAGATTTCATTATGTGTTATTTGTTACTTAATCTTGTGATTATTTTTTAATCTTATTGTGCCATTGTTGCTAATTGTATTATGCATACACCCAAGTGAATATTGTGTTGTTAGCATGGTTACCATTTGGGTTGATTTTTGATTTTTTTTTTTTTTTTTTTTTCCTAATTCAAAGAAACACTTGTGTAATCTCAGTAATATCTTGCTAGTCATGATTTTTAGATTTTTATTTTTTATTTTTATACAATGAAGCTATCAGAGATCTTGCCCTTTAGGTGTGGGCCGTATAAAATTTATGCGTTCTTCTTTCCCAACAGAAATTGTTATTTTTTCAAGTAACTTTGAACATTCACTGCCTTGTGAATAATGATGTTTCTCTCTAACTGCCAATTCTGAAGTCCTTTGAAATAAGGTATCAGGTATTATTTTTGTTCTTCTAAAGGAGTCAGCGATGCAAAAACATATCACCTTTCTCTTTACATTTATTTATAAAAACAAAGACAATAATATTACTCTATAATCTGGGAGATAGGCAACAGCAATGTTTTTAACAAATACAATTCAACATAAAGCTCTTATATTTTCATGGAATTTTCTTACAAATCAAAGAAGAATCAGTAAAAGTTTTACAGTCTGCTCCTCAGAATAATGTTCGGTGCGTTGCACGAATCTCATCTTGAAATAAGAGGTCTGGCATGTAAGCCTCATTGTTTTTCCCAATAATTATGTAAAACATACCACAATTTACCTTGTCCATTGTGTAATCCTAAACTATTTAGCATATACAGGTGCTAGTAAGTCATTCACACATTGTACTCAGTATTATGCTTACATGACATTAATATGTTTCTCATTTTCATTCATAGGGTATCAGATGTATGTGTTATATGATTTGCAAGGACCCAATTTGCTGATTTCTCTCAGAATCGTGTTGTTGATACATTGTGTGCAACTGGACTGAAGTTGTGTAATACGAAGTCTGTTGTCAGAGAGGTGATTATAGTGTAGAGTGATACTTTTTAATGTGTATATTTTTTCTAGTTATGCTTGAAACCACTGCCAGTAAATAAGTATTAAGATCAGATTAAATTCAAGAGAAGACTAGTGAATGGTAGGGGAATCTGCTAATAGCCACAATAGATGATGATATACATATATATATATGTATGTATGTATGGTATTTATGTATATATATATATTTCTATATATATTTATATATATAAATATATATATATTAAATATAGTATATATATAGGTAATCAATATATATATAAATATGTAATCTATATAAGGAAAATACATAAGTTATATGATAAATGTATATAATATATGAATAAAGTAATCAATTACTGTATATATAATTTATAATACATATATATAATAATATAAATAGTCTGTATTTATATCATAAAAATATAATACAGTATAATATATATAATTATATATATAACTATATATATATATATATATATATAAATGAAATAATAAATATATAATATATAAAATCATCATATCATCATTTCCTAATACATAGGGCTTCAAGTTTTATATTTTCCCTCACATTCGCTCCTGTCTAAACCTTTTGCTTCCACTTTACCACCCAGAAACTACCCAGTTTTGCCAGTATTGAAGGGTATGATGATTTATTATAATGGGTGATTTTATTAACAATGCTATAAAATTGATACAGTCTGGAAGCTAAAACAGTAAGCATGACCTTATAAAAAGAATTACCAATATTGATTACTGAAGCTTGACTTGATTCTTTTGCTAAAATACATTCATCTTATTTTCTCACTTCAATTTTTATTATGATTTTTGTTTAAGTCTTCAGTAAGTCCCCTGCATTGTGTTTCCAGTATTGTATTGATCTTATTCTATGTTCTTCAGGTCTGAATTTATTATATCCTATTCTATTACTTCTGTGTGGTACAACAACAAATAACCATATTCAGACGCCTACACACTTACACTCATATTCATATTCGCATTTACATTCACATTCACATTCACATTCATATTCATATTCATATTCATATTCATATTCATATTCATATTCATATTCACACACACACACACACACACACACACACACACACACACACACACACACACACACACACACACACACACACACACACACACACACACACACACACACACACACACACACACACACACACATACACATACACATACACATACACACACACACACACACACACACACACACACACACACACACACACACACACACACACACACACACACACACACACACACACACACACATATACACAGATATCTACCCACTTACTTTGTTTTGTTACTGTATTAGAACATTATCAGTGCCGTAGATATTATGGATTCTAGTCTGAGTTATTGATATATTTAACCCATTATTGATTCGGCAGTTTTGGCTGTACATGACAGTTTGTTGGGGTATATTAAAATGTGCAGGCCTATTGCTGTGGGCTATTTGTATGCTGAGGCAGTAGCCAGCCAGTAGGTGCCTCATCACCCAGCGAGACATTTAACCCATTCCCGACGGGGGAATTCTAGCCTTGAATGTCCAAATGCCGGGGCGTTCGAATTATTAGGCCTAAATCAATTGAATGGCCGGCACAATACTGTGCCGCCCGGCAACTGGGCTTTTGAATGCGCGGTACACATGCTGTACCACCCGTCCTGTGTGGGTTAATCAAGTCACTCGTGGGGAAGACCAGCCAAGCCATGACGTGAATGTCACATCATCCAGCATTTAGCTGTTCAGGATTGCAAATACCTGGAACATTCTTCATATTGACAATCAGTATTAGAGAGGAAATCTCTTTTTTTTCATTAGGAGCCTTTAGAGCTTTCAGAAGGAAATTGTACTTGCTTGTAAGACTCTGCTCTAAACCTGTAGCTGCTTGAGAGAAGTAGGCATCTTCACAAGTACCTTCTTAACAAGCCAGTACATTTCTGTGTTATGTATCTGCAAAATTAAGATGTTAACTGCCAAAGACCATTATTGGAACTCCTCCTTAGTGCCATTATGTTTCTTCCATTGGAGCAAGAAGGTGGGTACTCACTCCTCTCATTAAATGTATTAGATTACAATAGTAAAAGTCTTAGGACACGTGTGGTACATATGGCGAATTATCAGCCCAAGCTGTTTAACTGTGCCACATGAGCCATCTGTGGTCTTGAAATCCTGTGATTATTTTTGTTTCAGAATAATTTAATATTTTGGTGGATTTCAAAAGATAATGCATTTTGTTTATGTGAACTTGAAAGAAAGAGTTAATTTCTTTAGGCATATTAAAAATTTGTATCGAGTGGAAGTGTCATAATTTATATATATCTTATCATTAAGAATTAATTTAATTTCTTAATTATTTTTACCTATTTTATGGAAAAGTTCTGGGACTTAAAACAAAAATATAAATAGATGATTAATGTACTACTATTAGTATATTTGGCAGTTGTTGAAAGATTAAAATGTACCACAGGTGATGTATGTGGCAGTTAATGTGTTAATTTAGAGGACTAAGATGTTAGTTTTTTGTTTGAAAGCCTGTGATGCTTAATATGTAATTCCTTGCCATTATCCTCTATTTTTAAGCATTGAGTATTTTGTTACTTTGAGCGTAAGTGGTTAAAAGTATCAGAGTTTCAGCCAATCCATGTTAAATAGACACATCTCTTGATGCTACATTTAAAAGGTATTTGGCAGCTGAAGTTTCATTCTCAGCTCATGCCAGAGTTTTCTCATGTATGATAAAAAAAAAAAAAAGAGATACAGGACCCAGACTATCGCTTCACCCAGTATACTTAGAATATAATTGGGTGGTCCTCAGGTAGTGAAAGTGGGAACCGAAGCAAAATCATGTGTTTACCTTTATGAATTGTTTGTGTTGTTACTTGCACCATACTGGATCAAAGTTACCTTTTTCGGAAGTGGATGATTTTGTTTAATTATTTTTGTTTACTCTATAAGATCGTTTATTTTTCAATGCAAATAAATGTATATAATTTTTTCCCCATTTTATTTAATCCTCAGAATTAGATATTATTTTGTTATCTGAATAGTCCCAAAAGC
>NW_028234406.1:15891019-15896019 GCF_977035675.1 Penaeus japonicus | reverse complement strand
TTCATTAAGTTTTGTAGTCTCTTTTCTAAACCCTTTCACTTCAAAATTTATTATACTTTCTTAGTCACTATCACTCAACAGTTATCAATCATATAAGGGAGAAGCAGAAAGTCAATATTCACCGTAATACTATATTTACAATAACAATATATTCAATAGTTAAAGAATCACCATATCACCGTAAATATCAGATCCAGTCACCATCATTAACACATTATAATATCATAATGAAAAGAATAATATAACATATTAGTTATAAACGAAATACATTATAATGCCAAAGCAAATAATACAATAATAATGCAAACCACAACCGGCTCCTTCCGACCACCGACCAGCGCTCGCCAGCTCGTTCCCTCAAGACAGTCCAAGTACGTTCTGCCCTCCTTCCCCGTTATTCACTATACATTGAAGAAGGTCGAACCGTGAACCCTGAATGACTCTGAACCAGTGGAGTACTCAAATCGAACTGCAGTCTAGAATGCATTGCTTATAAATTGTAATAATCGGGTGAGGAGATGAGTACAGGTCGATGTTCGGGAAGCAGACGCGGTCATCATCATCTCCAGCATTATCACACCTCCCTCCTTAAAAGAAAAAAAAGTCATTACTTTTTTTTCACAACAAAACATTCAATGCATTACAAATCACAACTTAAGTCATATGAACATGGTCAACAATATTTATATTTTGGTAAACAAGCAAAACGATACATTGATGTAATACATCACCATAAAACAGAAAATCCATCATCAACACTGCCATCAGTATAATGCTTCTCACTGACAGCACCTGTGAGTGAGACCAAATTAGTACAACTCGCAATAAACATCGGGAAAGACAGTCATAATTGAAAGATGTATTGTAAGCTCATTTAATTTCTAGACAGAACATCAGCTATGACATTTTCTTTTCCTTTGATATGGTGGATATCAAGATTATATTTCTGTAACTCTAAACTCCACCGCATGACCCTCTGATTCTTAGAGCTCATCCTCGATAGGAAAACCAAAGGATTATGATCTGTATAAACTTTAAGAGGATGTAAGGCAGGATATACATAAACTTCAAAATGTCTGAGTGCTAGAATAAGAGCCAGGGTCTCCTTTTCCACTGTTGAATATTTCTTCTGATGCTTATCAAATTTCTTTGAAAAGAAACATACAGGGTGATCAATACCTTTTCCATCAGCTTGGCATAGTACAGCTCCTGCTCCTATGTCACTCGCATCTACATACAGTGTAAAAGGTTCTGTGAAGTTGGGAGAAACAAGAACAGGAAAGGAAACTAGCATAGCTTTGATCTTCCTGAATGCAGCTTCACATGATTCCGTCCATTTAAATTTTACCTTTTTCTTTAGTAAATCTGTTAGTGGAGCTACTACATCTGAGAAGTTCTTGCAGAATCTTCGGTAATATCCTGCCATGCCAAGAAACCTCATTACATCTCGTTTTGTTTTGGGCATAGAATAGTTATCTATTGCTTCAATTTTTCCATTCAAAGGTCTGACTTGACCCTGACCTACAATATAGCCTAAGTAAGTAACTTTTGCCTGAGCAAAATCACTTTTAACAAGATTAACCGTCAAGTTCGCCTCTGTTAACCTGTCAAATAGCGCCCGTAGCTTGATTATATGATCATTCCAGTTATTAGTGAATATAATCACATCATCGAGGTATGCCTTACAGCCGTCAATACCTGCTATCACGCTGTTGATTAACCTCTGAAAAGTTGCAGGCGCTGTTCTCAGACCGAACGGGAGGACGCGGTATTGATACAAGCCATCGGGTGTCACAAAAGCTGAAATGCGTTTCGCTCGTTCCGTGAGAGGAATCTGCCAATATCCCTTTAACAGATCAATTTTTGTTACAAATGTAGCATTACCTACTTGATCAATACAATCGTCTATCCTGGGAATAGGATAACTGTCATCTTTAGTTAATGAGTTTACACGCCTGAAATCAGTACAAAATCGCATAGATCCATCTGCTTTCGGAACTAATATACAAGGAGAACTCCACTCACTCATACTAGGCTCGATGATCTGATTTTCCAACATGTAGCTTATTTCTTTTCTTAATTGATTCAATTTTAAGGGGTTAATCCTATAAGGATGCTGTTTGACAGGTGACTGACTACCAACATCAATATCATGATATATAAGTTTAGTCTTGCTCGGAACATCAGAGAATAAATGGGAGTATTCATATAGCAAACAACTTAACTCATCTTGCAGAGGCTCGGGTAAATGACTAATCTTACATGCCAAATCTCTCAAAATTTCAGAGTTAGATATTTTAGGTTGGGGCACGTCATCTAGACAGTCATCATCCTTCCCCTTACATAATACTCCATTGTCTATAATCTCATTTACCATGATTTCTGCCCGTTTACCTTTATCCTTTCCTACAGAAAAATCATTCCGTTCGAGATATGGCTTCATCTGATTGATATGACACACTCGTCTGTTCTTACGTCTCCCTGGAGTTTGTATTACATAGTTTAAATTACTTATCTTTTTCTCCACAACATAAGGACCATAGTAACGCGCTTTCAGTGACGGTCCAGGGACGGGTAAGAAGACCAGCACTTTATCTCCTGAAGAAAAAGATCTAAATTTAGTATTATTATCGTACCAGGACTTCATGCGTCCCTGAGCCTCACTTAGGTTTACTCTTGCCAGTTCACAAGCTTTGCTTAATCTAGCTCGAAATTCCATCACATAATTCAGAATATTTGAGTCTCCATCACTACTCAACCACTTTTCCCTCAAAATTCTTAGAGGACCTCTCACCTCGTGACCAAAGACAAGCTCAAAAGGGCTAAAGCCCAAAGACTCTTGAACACTTTCTCTGACAGCAAACAACAGCATCGGAATCCCTTCATCCCACTCTTTCTCCGTGTCATGGCAGTAGGTTCTGATCATATTCTTCAGAGTCTGATGAAACCTCTCAACTGCGCCTTGTGATTCTGGGTGATATGCACTTGAAATATGATGCTCAATACCCAAGACTTCCATTGCTTGTTGAAAGACCCCAGATAAGAAATTACTGCCCTGATCGGTTTGAATAAACTGTGGTAACCCAAAAGTCGTGAAAAACTTTGTTAAAGCCTTAACAATTGCCGAAGCACTGATTTTCCTAAGAGGAATCGCTTCCGGATAGCGAGTCGTCTGGCACATTATTGTCAGGAGATATGCATTACCAGCCTTGGTCTTAGGGAGAGGCCCTACACAATCTACAATAACCTTGCTAAATGGTTCAGACATTGCGGGTATCGGATACAACGGGGCGGCAGTGATTTTCTGGTTTGGTTTCCCAACCACTTGACACTGATGACAGGTCTTACAAAAATGCACCACATCTTTCCTCATGCCCGGCCAGTAAAAGTATTTCTGTATCCTACTACAAGTCTTATTAATGCCAAGATGACCTGCCATAGGCGAGTCGTGAGCTAAAGTCAGTATTTGTTTCCTATAGGATTGCGGGATAACAATCTGATGCAACGTGAGCCAATCATCCCCAGCCGACACATATGGTGGTCTCCATTTTCTCATTAAAATACCATCCTTCATATAATAACCCGTAGACACATCCGAAATTTCAGCCTCCGTCAGAGCTAACTCAGCAATCTTACTTATTTCCGTGTCCTCCTTTTGCTGATATATTAGATTCTTTCTGTCCACAGGAGAAGAACTTAGCTCGTCTGGAACCTCACTATTATCGGATTCACAAGAAAATAACTCGTTTAGATCTATACTCAAGTCTTCCTCCACAGCGTCACGTACCTGAGATCTTTTTCTTTGATTTTCACTCACAGTGGCCACACTACCCAGCCTATTCTTCTGGTTCTCACGACTGAATTCTGCCTCTCTCCTCATCGCTCTGGTAACCGCACATGCCGGGAACATATCCATCCCTTCACCTGGCCGCTCACTGCTGCAGTCTAGGTCTGGGGTACTCAGAACAATAGGATTGTTTATATTACAAATTACCTTTTCTTTTGCCAGATCATTTGCAAGAATAAAAGAAACACCTTCAATAGGAAACTTGGGCACTACACCGACTGTTATATCCATATCTATATAGTCACATTTTAAGTGAACACGGTGAAGAGGAACACTCATTTGTCCACACTCAATCCCAGCCAATATAACATTGGCACCAATGGAGGTTTTTTCTGATAGAGGTAATATACCTTCTAACATTAAAGACACTAATGAACCTGTATCTCTAAAAATAACCACAGGTTTACGTTTCTCTTCACCTACCATGGATACAGTACCCTCTGAACAAAAAGGTTGGAAGTCTGTCCTTACTTTGCCTATAGAGTGAATATCATTTTTCCGCAAATTTACATTTGAATCCCTAACACTGGCAAGAGCTGCTGGAACATCCTTGGACCTCTTTTCTTTCAAAAACCAACAATTACTTTTAGTATGACCCAAAAGATTACAATTAAAACACCTGATGGGTCTTCTCTTATCATAACTGGAACTCTGGCTAGGACTGGCAGTGCCCTTATTACATTCATTTACATTACCTGTCGGGAAAGACGGTTGTGGTGGCATATTACTACTTACAATATTTTTCCTCTGACCTTCTGTGGCAGCGGGTTTATGTATGAGAGAAAAATCCTCTGCCATACGAGCTGCACTGTCTAAATCTTTCACTCGGTTTTCATTCAGATAGATTCTCACTCTTTCAGGCACACATCTCTTGAACTCTTCCACAAGCAATAATTGACACAAATTCTCATAGTTCTTACAAACTCCCTCACTTTCGCACCAACGTGTAAATAAGTCGGCTTTCTCTCTTGCAAATTCTAAATAATTCTGACTATCAAATTTGCGTAACTTACGGAACTTCAATCTATAGGCTTCCGGCACTAACTCGTAGCCTTTCAGTACAGCATTCTTAACCTTCTCATAGTCCCCACAGTCATCTACAGGCATACACATATATATATCTTGAGCCTTACCTACCAACACAGACTGAAGC
>NW_028234406.1:15856019-15871019 GCF_977035675.1 Penaeus japonicus | reverse complement strand
ATACATTTATATATATATGTATATATATATATATGTTTATTTCTACATATATATATATATATATATATATATATATATATATATATTTATATATATATGTACATATGTATATATATACATATATATTACATATATATATATATATATATATATATATATATGTATATATATATATATGTATATATATATGTATATATATGTGTATATATATATATGTTATACATATATATATATATATATATATATATATATATATATATATATATATATATATATATATGTATTTTACACACACACACACACACACACACACACACACACATATATATATATATATATATATATATATATATATATATATATATATATATATTCATATATGTATATATATGTATATATATATATATATATATTCATATATGTATATATATATATATATATATATATATATATATATATATATATATATATATATATATATATATATATTGTGGAATATGTCCACCTATCCTGTTACAGAGGCTTATGTGCGTGGTTCCTGCGCAAGAAAAATCCTTAAATGACGACATCCACGGAGGCAACACACCGGTTGTGGCAGAGCAACTTTGCACCAAAGGGACCGGTTTTGGCTCAATGAAATATAAAGTTAATTCATAGTTGAATCCATATCCAGAAACGACATAAATCACTGCATTAAAAGTGGTATTAGTATATTGTATCTTTTTCAGCAATGTAAAAAAAGTAAATGAATACCTACACATGTGTTTTTTCTATGCAAAACATATATTCATTCAATTGCACCGCACCTATGACACATATTGAATTATACGTGTTATTTGCATTCATTAGGACCAACTTGCTTATCATTAGCCTCCTCGTCGACATCTGGTCTTGTTACGAATATGCATCCGACCCATTAGGTGGTTCCGTAATCGGATGTATTAGTAACAGGGAATATGGCTTAATGAGTTTGAAGCTTGGAGTCTAATAAGATCATAAATGCAATAAGTATGATGATGTATAGGGCATATAACTAGATACATGGGTTTATACACGTATACATATGAATATATCAATGTACGGAATATATAGTGCATAGCAGTCATCTATGTATGTTACTCTGTGATTAAACATCCAATAAATATTTGTTGTGCTCTTACTATATTCATAGTATCATGCATCGCGGTACATGTGTATAGAAATAGCGCATTGTCATAAACAGCAATGCATCAAAACTATGAAGTAATACTTATCTCAATTTCCACTGTATCACCCCATTCAGGTAAACGCATTTCTGTATTAGCCGATACATGAGATAGCACTGTGTCACTAAGAAATACATTTATATATATATATATATATATATATATATATATATATATATATATATATATATATATATATATATCATTTCACAACTTCATTTCACGGAAATATTGCTTAAGTACGGAAAACAAACTTGCTTGTGTTTGTGCCACCGTTTGCATATCGCGAAGGAATGCAAAAAGGCAAAGCGAAGTACGCCTAAAACGAGGAAAAATATTTGCGAAAGCCGCGAGTCGCCGAGTGCCAGCGAGAGAACTGCGGCGCCGACTTCCGAGAGAGCCGGGCTTGGCTCCGTGACTCATGTGCAGGAAGTGAGCTCTCGCTTTCCAAGACCGGGGAGCACGGTCTTGTGCATGCTATCCCATACAGCAATTCTGATAATGCTGAAACAAAGTCACATTTGCTGGAAAGATAAAACCCCTTGTTGATATTTCTTCGGTTTTCCATAATTATTAACTGAAATAGTCTATTTACTTCTAAAATCTTTAGAATAACAGCACACAACCTAATAACTGAATTCCGTTAGTTCCAGTTGTTGAAAGTTCCACCTGTTGTGTTTGTGTGTCCGCTTTTTAATTAAAGTGTCCCTGTCCCCCAGAGAGTTCTTTTTGTTTGGAGGTAAATCCCTGAAAATTTGCTTCCGCCCCTAAAACTAATAAGGCCAAGCTGCTCGAGTATATTCGTGTGTGTGCATGAACCAACATTATCGAAAGAAATTAATTCATGAAATCGATAATCTGGTACCCAATCAATAATCATTAATGAAACTAATGAAGACATTTATCTTATGGATAATTTTCAGTTAGGAAACCGTTTTTGGTCTCGCTCTCTCCGCCCATTACATTATTGTTACAAGGATGCGAAAGTAGCATGAAACTGACAAAATGGTTGTACAAATAAATGAATAAATGATCATAAGTATAAATACATTATGTCTACAACTGTATAAGATATAATGACTGATATCCATGATCATTTTCTGGACATTCTTTCATATTGTATCCGTTGATATCAAAATCTGTCCTGAATTAGTGTTCCTCAGACTATGTAAATGCCTCGATCGAATTCATTAACTGATAACCAATTTTGGCTAACCTCCACCGATTACATTTCCTGTATAATTGGGTGGCATTTCTACATATTAGTAATTGTAGATACTCTTTCTTTATGTTATCTCATATTATTAGGAATGCGCTCGTAATCTCGACCATAAGAGAGCGCTGCCTTAGGAAACCAAACGAACAAGTACAGTGAACACTTGTAGACACTAGTGTGCTGTTCTACGACGTCGACGTTAGAACGTATACTGCTGCATCACTTGATACTGAGGGTAAATCTACAAGCTAGCCTGCACACACACACACACACACACGCACACGCACACACACACACGCACATATATATATATATATATATATATATATATATATATATATATATATATGTATATATATATATATATATGAGTGTGTGTGTATGTATACATTCATATGTAGAAGAAATGTATGAATGAGACTGACTATCTAAACGACACCTTTCGACGGAAGTCCTCGGAAAGACCTCCGTAGAAACGCGTCACTCTTGCTTCGCCGATCTCACTTGCACTCTGACGAGCCTGAATGTATCGGAGGCCTACATTGTGGGCATGTTAGGTGGGCGCTGCACTCACCAAATTCAGAAATATGAAGCATTTTCAATAATGAAAACATGGATAATAAATAGAATCTCATCCCTTGTTATGAAATAGTAAGGCAGTTGTTCTGAGAAAGCACTGCACTCACTGTGCACAGGTAGTTGCATCATGATGCGGGACTGGGCGGATGGCAGGATGATGACAAAAATAAATTCAAATTCAAAATTCCAACTGCACACGTCAACTGTTCGTTTTCGCGGTGTGAAGTTGTATAAATAAATTCGCTGAAATATCTTTAACCGAAGCCGATTCCCTTCGTGGTAATTCTGTTCCTGAAGTTGAATGATGATGACCATGATGCGATCTGGTCATCATTTGTTTTCAAGGCGAGTCGACGTCCCGAGGTGTTGACGTGACGCTATTAACTGCCTGTTGTTTGCGGTAGTTTGCGGTAACTGTTCAGCCGAGAGAACAAAATTAAGTTGATATACTCGTTTAGATTCATGATTTTAGGACATTCTTTCGCATTTTATATATCGGAATTGATTTACGTTGATATTATTGAATCATGTGATTTTCTTCTCCAATTTTTAGTACTGTGACTCACGTTTTGGAGTTCTTTTGATAACTGGACATGTTCGCTCAATTTCATAATTTTCTTGACAAAATTTATTCATGTTAGTCTCTTTAATACTGGCAGTTACAGCAGTAAGTGATTTTTTGTAAGCGTAATTTCAGCAAACGGCGCATTTTCCGCCTTCGTTTTCTCTCTATTGAAAGAGGTGTATAGATATAACTGAAACAACGAGGCTCCTAGTATGAGATCATAGAGCTGTTTGTATATCAAATGTGAAGGATAGAACTGACCTAAAGAGAAATGAGTTTGTAAATAAAATTATTTGGTAATTGTATTTTCAATTTTGTAAGTAAGATAATAATTTTGCAATGTTGATGTTTTAAAGAATATCAGAAATTCAGTTGATTTACCCTTGACAGTTCCGATAATTTGCACTATGCAATCAATACTGTGCATATATGGAAATATCCTAACATCTGTATCTGCATTTTGAGTAATACTTATGTCAGAGTAGTAGGTTAATCACGGTAGCACAGTGCGCACCCTGTGACGGAGATAATCATATATATATATATATATATATATATATATATATATATATATATATATATATATATATATATATATATATATATATATATATATATATATATATATATGTGTGTGTGTGTGTGTGTGTGTGTGTGTGTGTGTGTGTGTGTGTGTGAAACTTATTGGGAATATCTTAAATAGTATAAATGTATATTACAGTAATCAGAGAAAATTAGTACTGCATCGTGCTCAGAGCAGCCATATACACATATAAAATAGTGTACCCGTATGTTACCCAAAGCACTCAAAGAAAACTAGCGTTTTTCATGTAGAAAACGAAAACCTCCAAGTGGGACGCATTCATTACTGAAACAAGACACAGAGGCTCCTGCAAAATAGATGTTTTTTTTACGCTCATCAGTATGAACACAGACAGACACGAGGAACCCCTGGAAAGAAGTGTCTTTTCAATAACTGGAGCCCTTGCCTTTCTGAGAATTTTTGCACATCACTGCTCCGTGGTTTTCAAATTCCCGCGCTCATTCCGAGTAACGTTTCACAAATTTTGAGTGATTTTATTGTAAAATCCATATACATACATGGAATAATAAGTTATGTACAACATCGATACAACATAAATCCGATGCAAAATGCCTCAAATTCCTTATTCGATTTTTACCATCTTACGAATCCCCGTTTATCGTTTATTTCTGTATTGACTTCTCTATAAATTCCCGCATAACCATCGAAGTACCGATGACCTCGTCTCAGCTCACGACCTCAACTCTGACCTCACTTGCGGTTGAAATATATATACACCCACCATTCATCTCTTATTCTGAAAGAAGTGAGACCAAACTCAAGATGTTTATTCCTGTCCTGTTGCTCGGCCTCGTATGTGCGGTGTCTGCGCAACAGAAGTCCTTCTTTGACGGGGTCGAGGAACTCCTCAGAATCCACTGCGGCAGCACGCCACGACCCGTTCAGCGCCTTCGCAGGGAGGCCACGAGTGCTGCTGGCCTCACGAGGTCTTTCCTAGAGGACTTCGCGGCTGACATCACCAACCGCCAACGGGCAGTCGGAGGCGCCTTCATGTCGGAGCTGAGCGGGCTGGTCGACTTCGTGCGGAGCCTCGACGTTGCTGCCAAGGAGGCGGAGAGGAGGAGCAAGCGCGCCAAGAGGCGAGGCGGCCGCCGCACTCGAGCGGCCCGACGCAAGCCGGCGTTTCGCCCTTTGTATGGCAGCGTGAATTATCAGGTTCTCATGGTGACGTTTCGGGTTCCGTTCCACGACTTCAAAGTGCACCCGCTGTTGGATCCCTATCCAGTCATGCTTTGATTCGTCGTAATAAGATTTCGATAGAAACACTGTTGTTTCAATGTTATGTTAATATTTTTAGTTCTCATGGTTTGGTTTGAGTTCCATTCCACGCTGTTGGATCCCTATCCAGTGGTTTGATTCGTCGTAATAAAATCTTAATAGAAACACTGTCGTTTCAATGTTATGACAACAGTAATTTTAGTTCTCATGGTTCTCATTAGTTCCATTTCAAGTGAACGCGCTGTTGGTTCCCTATCCAGTGATGGTTTGATTCGTCGTAATAAAACTTCGATAGAAACATTGTTGTTTCAGTGTTATGACAACAATAATTTTAGTTCTCATGGTATAGTTTGAGTTCCATTCCACGACTTCAAAGTGAACGCGCTATTGGATCCCTATCCAGTGGTTTGATTCGTTCAGTGATGGTTTAATTCGTCGTAATTGATAGAAATACTGTTGTTTCAGTGTTATGACAACAGTAATTTTAGTTCTCATGGTATGGTTTGAGTTCCATTTCACGACCACCATCTAGTGATGGTTTAATTCGTCGTATTATATATATATATATATATTTTTTTTATAGAAATACTGTTTTTAATTTTAGTTCTCATAGTATGGTTTGAGTTCCATTCCAGTGATGGCGTGATTCGTCGTAATTAAATGTTCCTACCTTTAAAACTACCACTTATCCTTGACCTCATTTCTACCAAAACCATAGAGCACTGATCTCTTCTAAATTTGATCTATGTACTTAATAATATACCTAAGTTTTGGTACCTGTACATAAAAATCTCCGAAGCGCCGAGTTTTAAATCAAGCCATGAAAAATTTAAGCCTTTAATATAGAAAAGCACCAACATTCAGTCTACACGGACACACTCACGTCCGAGTTGAGTGGTCTGGGAAACGTCGCGAGTCCCTTAAGAGACTGAAGGGAGAAACGAGCGAGCCTTGCGACGAGGCAGACATCTCTCGCGGCAAAACGAAACGTAAACTGAGACTGATTTTTTTTGTAAGACAGCATGGATTTCTTAATAGATTAAAATCTAAATTTCCGAATCTTTTGTTGAATCCACATCCAGATTAACCCACAGCGGACGGGTGTCATGACATACATGACGTAGGAGCTTTGGCCTGACGACGGGCGTCCTGACGTATATGACGTTCGGGGATTTTGGATCACTGTGCTATTTTATTTTACTATGAAAAAGGAATGAGTGATGATGGCTACTGCAGTCATAATTACTATAATTACCGTAATACCGTGCTAGCTTAACGTCCAAAACCTAGATGGCACCACTTTTTCCTAGCACTAGCAAGAGAGAGAACCTTGAATGGCACCCATCCACGGTCTCTAACAAGCACTATCTTTATAGAGCGATGACGCACACTAAGTTGAAGAACTCTTGCTCAAAAGTACCGCCGATGAAGGATGTGCAGTCAGAACGGGAAGAGGAAGATGACTCAATCCATACCCAGTGTCTAAAATGTACTCCTGTGCCAATATGGATGCCTTTCACTGTGGCACTCACAGTCACAAGCACAGGTTTCATTCCTCTTCCTTACCTCTTCTATTTATCTTTATTGTAGGTGGTTATATGTTTCGTATTCGTTCATGACAGCACAAAAATACGAAAAAATATAGTTGCCTTTTGTCCTCCCATAAAACAGCAATACTTCTATCACACTGAGTATAAAGGAAATAATGAGCTAATATGGATAATATACTACAATTTTAGTCTACTGCAGCACTGGTAGAGCCTGTCATATGGCATATATAAGTCTCTAAACTCAATAAAACACACAAAAAAAACAAAACACAAAAAACGCTCTAGTTTTTCAATGAATGACTGAAAGAGAGTGGGAATGTTCAAATTATAATGCTTCAAGCTGTCTCTCTTTAAAATAAAACTTATCCCGGAGGCTGGGCAAGCATATTTATCCCCGTCTGCAATGGGTTAAATAGAATCACTGTATTGATTTCATTATTTTCCTTTTTGTCTTGTACCAGGACATAAACCAAACACGAATGTGCGAGTATTTATGGTCTTGTTAAAGACATGCCAAGTCTTCACAATTATCCTTACGTAAGTCCTTGTACAAATTCGTTGCCTTGACACCTGGGGGAAAATAGTAGGATAAAGAATCAGAACTCACGAAAGTATATATAATTATTTCCGAAGTTACAAAAACAGCCATTGTTGTCGAGAAAAATGTCGCAATGGGAAATCACATACAGAAAAATAAACACACGGAATCTATACGTTACTCCAGTAAAGAGTGTCTTTTACACGAAATCCACATCTATGAATGTTGCTTTCTAAAGGAAAATAGCCAATAAGACACATGTGATCTACCCGGGCCCAGTGGCAGCCGGAAAATGCAGCATCTCTCGTCTTGGACACAGCATCTCCAGGTGCTTACAGGAACAGCAACCTAACTCATCAGCCGAACAGCAAAGTCTTGGCGTAACTAAGGAAGAGGGATCAAACTCACCCCGCTGCACACATCGATATCTGCTAGAAAGATCAACGGACAGCTCTCACGTACAGATTACTTCTCGTAAATGGACACAGCGACAGAGGCTGAATCAAACAGCTAACGGACTCCATAGAGATGCGGAGAAGAGACGGCACTACTGTGACCCTGACTATCTGATATGTTGACACTTGGTATGACTCCTGCGGTAGGTCGCCGAGGACTCCCGCCAGGAGAGGGACAGGCTGGGGCGGGGGAGAGGCGCACACACGGAGAGGGTGTGTGCGCTGGCCATTAGAGTAATGTTAAAGCTAAAGGACTGTATTCAGACATGTATGTATATAAATACATATATTAATATGTATACATACATACATACATACACTCATACATACACTCATACACACACACACACACACACACACACACACACACACACACACACACACACACACACACACACACACACACACACACACGCATGCACGCACATGTAACCAGCTAAACATTAAGGGAAATATGCAGACAGACAGAAAGAAAAGAAAGAAAAAGTTAAAATTTGCAAAAACAAGAACCTCCCCATCACACAACACTCCAGTTGTGTGACACATAGGATTATTTACACTATACATGTTATCATACGAGCTTTCATATATTTACATATTCAAGGTCAAACGTCATATCACAAACAGCTTAAGTCTTGTTTGAAATAATATCCGTTTAGGAGCTAATCACACCTAGATAAACTTATTTCTTTCGATCAAACTTTCATCCTCTTAGTTGAATTTCTGAGTCTGAATGTTTTCTGTAAACATATTTTACTATAGAAAGTCTGACTCCTTTTATGTGTGAAATCAATTATTCAGAAAAATGACGGTATTCCAATAAGCGTGTGCAATCAATATTCAGATTCAATCTCATCTTGAGCATTCTAAACAACTTAATTGTTAGGGTCGTTATAACTGGTAGGCCATTAACACCACGAGTAACCCAGTTCAGTCAGTCAGTTGACTCTAACTCATGGCGACACAGGTCACACAGAAATAAGGTCACGACTCATCTAGAGAAAATGTTAATCTTTTTACAAAAAAAATCGACTTGCTCATATTTTTATCGTTTTTTTCTTTTTAACATGGGAGGTCTGATTTATTCTCTTTACTTCAGACTAGTAACGGACTAGAAAATTACACAAGCATCAAACTTAACAGTTGTAATACGATAGGGAAGAGTGAGGGATCTAAACAATGGGGGCGGGGATGGGGGCGTAAGGGCTTTAGGAGACGGGGGAATGTCAATCACCGGAGCATCTTGTGGCTATTCGGTCGGTGGCTTACGTGCTTTGAGAGAAGCTTTGCAGGATCAGAGTTTGTCACTGCAGTTTTTTTTTTGCATAGTTAATTATATCTAATCAATCCAAATAGCCATAGCTCACGAAACGGCGGGAAATCTATAGTACAGCATCACATCACATTATCAGAAAATAATTCTTGTAAAATTCTTTGTACTTAAGCATGACGGACTCCGCCAAGAAGTCGGCGGGGGTTGTACTCCTTAAAAGACTCCACAGCGACAGACAGACACCTGTATACTAAACCCTTTGGAGGCTCAAGACGGGACATAAAACCTAGAAGTGTATTCACAGTCTTAGAGTTACAAAAGCGCACTGAGTTCAGTGTGTTGTATCACGAGCCAAGGACCGGTTCGCCAGCTGCCTCCAGCGGATCCACATTCGCGCCGAGCGCAGACTTGCCGGCGGCGTCGGCGCTATAAGGCGTCGTCGTCGGACTCGTCTGCAAACTGGATGTCGTCCAGGTTGAGGATCTTGCCGTTATTCGCCGTGGGCGTCTGGTCCAGCGCGAAGGGCGGCACGTCGTCGTCGTCGCCGGCGTCCTCGTCCTCGATCAGCTCCTGCCGGTCGTTGGCCTCCTCCGACAGGACGCTGTTTATCATGGCCACGATGTTCTCCTCGGTGTTGGGGATGTTGAGGTACTTGAGCGGCAGCACGGTGGGCCGGGTGGGCTCATCCGCAGTGGGCGTGGCGGCGCTCGGGTCCGGCGGCAGGTTCAGATTGTGGAGCGGTATGTCGCTGTTTGTGGGCGTGGCCTCCCCAGGGATGGGTATGAAGGGCGGCACCCACGCGAGGACCAGCGGATCGAGGCCGAACAGCGAGCCCGGGACAGCGGAGGCGTTGTCCATGTCGTAGTCGTAGTAGTCGTACTCCATCTCCGTGTCCGTGCCGTTGACGGAGAGCTCGGAGGCGGAGGAGGAGG
Organism: Penaeus japonicus; assembly: GCF_977035675.1. NCBI lineage: Eukaryota > Metazoa > Arthropoda > Malacostraca > Decapoda > Penaeidae > Penaeus > Penaeus japonicus. The sequence continues at coordinate 15,860,884 of NW_028234406.1, read as the reverse complement.
CCCTCATGGTCACGTTGGAGTTGGTGCGAGACATGACGCAGCGCCGAGCCCTCTCCAGGTTGAGCTTCTCCTTGGCCAGCTTCGGCGGGAGGCGCAGGTCCTTGCTCTCGCCCACCAGGAGGGACTTGCGATACTCGCGGTACTTGGCCGACTCCTCCTCGTCCCCTTTCCCCCCGTCCGCGGCCTTGCCTTCCTTGCCTCCCTCTCCCTCCTCCTCGCGCTGCGTCTCGTGGATGGGCGAGATGCAGCGCGTCTCGAGCTCGTCCACGGAGGCGAACCTTCTCTTCTTCCGCTTGAAGTTCCCGCTCCCTTTCCTGAGCAGTCGCCCCAGCTGCGAGGAGGACCTCCGGAGCATGGTCGGGGTGCAGATGCGGCGCGTCATGAAGGGGGAGTTGGGGAGCGAGTGGCGCGGGCCCAGGTCGGCCTGGTCCTCGTCCACCGACGTGTAGGACGTGCCGCCGCGCGTGCGGATCGGCAGCGAGACGGGGATTCGCGTCCGGAGCCTCAGAGACTTGAGGGAAATCACCTCCGTCAGCGTGAGGGTGGAGGATCCCTTCGCCACCTCCTTGGACGGCGTGCTCGGGGGCGTCATGTAGGGGGACTCCGGGATGAGTCGCGCCCGTTTGTACAGTCGATAGCGTCGCCAGTGGTACACGGCAAGTACGACGACGGCGGCAACTAGCATGGCCACGAAGACCACTGCGGCAATGTGCATCCCTGCCAGCAGGCGGCTGTAGGCGGTCTTGGGGGCCGCGAGGTCGCTTCGTCCATCCACAAACGGCACCTCGTCTGCCGGCAGAAAGAAATATTCCCATTATGAAGTCCTTTAGAAGGAGTGAGTAGGGGATATGGTACTTGATTACCTTTATACTCTTACATTCATTGATAAATGTCTTATTCAAATCTCATGCACCTCGGAGTCTATATAAATAACCTTGGTGTAAAGAAGAATTGCGTAAAACTCAGAAGATAACGGTAATATACGAATACAGCATGTTATAAAAATGTCTGCCGTATTTTGCCGCTGGCGTCTACGCGCCTCGCCTCATGGGTGTGCAAAACAAATGAACGCTGTGCTAACTCTTCTACCGACACCATCTCGGAGGGGGTGATAACGACCTTTACATCGAGACCGCGAAGGAAAGAAATTCTATCGGGTATAGGGACGTCTCGTCAGGGAATGTCTTCCTACATGTCAAATTCACGGCCGCGACTGATTGAGTCGACATCCCCCCTCCGAGGTGGCGTCGGCAGATGAAAAAGGCAAAATACATTACCTGAAGGGAAGGCCGTCACGAGGAAGCCCCAGGAGGCCGGCGTGAGGCCCAGCGTGGAGGCGTTGATGTCGGAGCGGAACTCGAGGAGGAGATCGGTGCCGGAGGAGGTGAGGCGAGTCGCGTAGGGGCGGCGGCGAAGAGAGGGCGCAGAAGGCGAGGGATCGGCGTCGGTAGGAAGGCGGACGAGCAAGGGGGCCCCTTCGGTGTCGCCGTCGCGTAGCTTGAGCCACTGCGCCCCTGGCCTGAGGGACGCCCACGCCACCTCGGCCATCACGTGCTCGCCCTCAGGAGCCTGCAAAAGAGTCAGCGTCACTCAACTGCGGCGGGATAAACTACCACTTCATTGACGACGGAGTCATAGAAAAAAAAAAAAAATATTGGGTACCTGTGGCCACCAATTAGGAAACGGAGAAGAAATGGTCTTCAAGAAGCCGGGATGTCATATCATGTGTCATAGGAGCATAGGTTCTGTTTTTTTTTATCGGTCGCCACAAAACTTACTCTCTTAAATGGCTGTCTGTATGCCTGTTTTTCTAAGACACCCAAAGAGAGAGAGAGAGAGAGAGAGAGAGAGAGAGAGAGAGAGAGAGAGAGAGAGAGAGAGAGAGAGAGAGAGAGAGAGAGAGAGAGAGAGAGAGAGAGAGAGAGAAGAGAAGTGAAGAGAGAGAGAGAGAGAGAGAGAGAGAGAGAGGGAGAGGAGAGGAGAGGAGAGAGAGAGAGAGGAGAGAGAGGGAGAGGAGAGAGAGAGAGAGAGAGAGAGAGAGAGAGAGAGAGAGAGAGAGAGAGAGAGAGAGAGGAGAGAGAGAGAGGAGAGAGAGAGAGAGAGAGAGAGAGAGAGAGGAGAGAGAGAGAGAGGAGAGAGAGAGAGAGAGAGAGAGAGAGAGAGAGGAGAGAGAGAGAGAGAGAGAGAGAGAGAGAGAGAGAGAGAGAGAGAGAGAGAGAGAGAGAGAGAGAGAGAGAGAGAGAGAGAGAGAAGAGAGTAGATAAATGAAGACATGGTCTGAGAGAGAAGAGAGACAGAGAGAGAGAAAGAGAGAGAGAGAGAGAGAGAGAGAGAGAGAGAGAGAGAGAGAGAGAGAGAGAGAGAGGAAGTGAAGTCGTTCTCCGGGGCAAGAGAGTGCCTCACCTGCAGGAGCCAGACGGCAGTGCCGATGCAGTCCGCCGCAGAGGCAGTGATGGAAGTGGACTGTCCTGGCGGGAGGGTTAGGGTGCAGCCGCATGCACACCTCGAGTCCTTGGGCGTCGACGCGGGGGCGGGGTGCTTGGTGGGCGCCCCGCACGGAGGGCCTTCGCACGGCTTCGTCTCGAGCCTCTCGCCCTGGACGAAAGAAAAAAAAGAAAAAAACATGAATTTTTAAAATCGATGCAACTTGATTTTGACTGAGTGCCACGTAACCAAGACACTGCTTTTGATTCCTCCGATTCCGACTCCATCCAACGTCACAAGAACAGGTAACCACAACGAATAAAGGGCAGGTGAGGGACGTACCGGGCAGTAGTCGCCGCCGTTCCTGCTGGGGGGGCTGTCGCAGAAGCGGTGGCGAAGGTGCTTGCCGCGGCCGCAGCTGGACGTGCAGCTGGTCCAGGCGGTCCACTCCCCCCACTGGCCGGCCTCCCGAATCACTGCCGGAGAGAAATCGTGTCAAAGGGACGGAAGGATCCTGGGCGCGGCTTGGAGGACGCTGCATTTGGGGACGTTGTGGGGGTTAGAAGCAAGAAGTGGTTTATTTCAAAAGATTTCGTATTACCTGCGCGACGTTCTTTGTGGAGAACTTAGTTTTCGATTTCCTCATTGTGTGTCTTATAAATATTTTTGAACAGACCTCATTGTAATCGTAGTAAAGATATACATGAAAAGAATGTGTAATAAGATATAATCGTAGTGCTTCAATAAATTCTTCATCAGAACGACATGTAATTATGCTGAAGACCGAATCAAAACGCGTCAATCATATCCCTTACGTTGTGATGTTATTCATTCTAATCTAAACTTTATTACATACATACACTCCTTCGCACTCTCAAAAGGGAACTAACCAATCGCCCAAACCCCCCTTCTTATAAACAAAACAACACTTCACGAAATTAAGACGAAAAAACAAAAACAAAACTAAAAAATACCCTGCCAATCCACCACATTCCCCCATACACGTCCGTCCCTCCACCTTCCCCAGCAGCGTCCAGCTTGGGGTCGCGTGTGAGGGGGCCATACGCCTTACCGATAATGGGCGCCGCCAGCCCTACTTTCTTCGTTATCGGCGGGAAGAGAGGAATATGGCCCTTGCACATGTTTATGGGATTAACTTGCTTTGCTTATTAGGTTGTTGATCTAACCTGTCTTTGGGATGCTTGGTTGAGGGGTTGGGGGGGGGGGGGACACGTGAGATGAGAGGCGCGCTGATTGGAGGTTAAAGATTGAGTTTTTTCTGTTGAGAATGTTTACATGTTGGAAAACTCGGATATTAAGAAACTCGTGTAATTTGTGTTAGTCTATGGAGTAATATCAGTTCTATAAGGTCTCACACGTGGAAAGAAATGTCTGTTTAAAGTATTTTTTCGCATTTTTCCGCCTCACTTAACAAACTCAGTTGTAACAAAGCTCTTCAATAATTTTCCTGGTTAATTCAACTCGCTATCAATACTGTAGGTCGCTTCTATGTGCTGACTGATTGCCCTGAGGATTTCCGTATCATATAACACAGATATATATCATGAACTAATGGCCGGTGAATTGTACATTTATTGCCATTGTGATATTCGTCTTGTGTGTATGTTCCCCTTCCTTTACTAATAGCATTCATAAGTTCATATCATGCGTATCATGTATATATGTATATATATAGCTACACAAACACACACATATAACTCTCTCTCTCTCTCTCTCTCTCTCTCTCTCTCTCTCTCTCTCTCTCTCTCTCTCTCTCTCTCTCTCTATATATATATATATATATATATATATATATATATATAATATATATGTACATATATGTATACATTATATACATATATATATATATATATATATACATATATATATACATATATACACTGTACACACACACACACACACACGCGTATATAATATACATACACATACACATATATATATACATATACATATATACACACAACATATATATACGCACACACACACATACATATATATATATATATATTATATATATATATTATATATATATATGTATAATATGTATGTATATATATATATATATATATATATATATAGACATATATATATATATATATATATATATATATATATATATATATATATATATATATACACACACACACACACACACACACACGTTGTATATAAAACACACGCACGCAATTCCTTCAGTGCATGAGGAGTGTTCGTATAACACAGGGAATATCAATCCATAAAACTGGGGTTCACGTGATGACAACTAATTTCCCTATCATTCGTTTGATAAGAAAACCCTATTTACACTGACAAGCTACGGAGGACAAACCATCATTACTTTTACTACAACCATATAGAATACAAACACGACATCAAACCATTGTCATTATTCCCCTCTTGGATTATTCCTTCCTTTAATC
>NW_028234406.1:15838519-15846019 GCF_977035675.1 Penaeus japonicus | reverse complement strand
GGGGAGGGGGGGTCGAGAAAGAAATATATATATGATAAAAAAGAGGTATCCGGTACTATAAGAAAAAAAAAAAAAAAAACGGGACTTCATATATAGATAACCAATTGCAAAAGTAAGTAAAAGGACTTTACATTGCATTTGCATTTTGGAAATTAATCAATATGTAGAAATAAACATGATAATGGCAGATGACGTTTTAAGTATTATGGCAGATGAGATGTAGAGCAATGCACAACAGATCACAAGATACACAGTAGTATGATCGTGCAAAAAGATCTCACTCATGCAATAATATGATCTCGATTTTAAGAAATTTCACATGTAAAAGGTCAACGAGAGAAGCCTAGGTCTGTGGAATAAGTTCAAAGACGTCGAGAGAAAGTTTAAAAGATCTTGGATAAAGAATGAGAGAGAGAGAGAGAGAGAGAGAGAGAGAGAGAGAGAGAGAGAGAGAGAGAGAGAGAGAGAGAGAGAGAGAGAGAGAGAGAGAGAGAGAGAGAGAGAGAGAGAGAGAGAGAGAGAGAGAGAGAGAGAGAGAGAGAGAGAGAGAGAGGGGGAGAGAGAGAGAGAGAGAGAGAGAGAGAGAGGGAGGAAGAGGAGAAAGAGGGAGAGAGAGAGAGAGAGAGAGAGAGAGAGAGAGAGAGAGAGAGAGAGAGAGAGAGAGAGAGAGAGAGAGAGAGAGAGAAAGAGAGAATGAAAGAGAGAAAGAGAGAATGAAAGAGATAGATAGATAGATAGATAGAGAGAGAGAGAGAGAGAAAGAAAGAGAAAAGTCGAAAAACGTCAAGAAGTCACAAGGAGAAGACCAAGAAGGTGGCCGACGAAGGAGCACACCGAAGTCATAAAGGTCAGCGAAGGGGAAGCAGAGGGTGGGGGTGGGGGTGGGAGTGAGAGGGGAGTGAGGGGGTAGTGGAGAAGTCGCAGGATCATGGCTGGGCGGGACAGATAAGCGCCCGGCATGCAAATGTTACCCAAGGGAACAATTTTATAGGACACCTACGGGGGAAGGGGTGGGATGGGAGGGGGAGAGGGTGATGGGAGGAGAAAGAGGGGAGGGTGGGGGGTGGGGAGACACGGAACGGGGGGGGGGGGGGAGGGGACTGGTCTTGCATGTGATCAGGCGTAGCGGGGCGAGAGGGTGGGGGTGGGGGTGAGGGGGAAGAGACTGCTAAGCATAAGGAAAAGGTCAAAAGAATAGCTACAGGAATACAAACAAGGAGAGAGAGCAAGAGAAGAAGAAGAGAAAGAAGAAGGAAAATGAGAAGAGGAAGAAGGAGAAGAAGTGAGAGAGAGATGGAGAGAGAGAAAGAGAAAGAGAGAGAAAGAAAGAGAGAGAGAGAGATGAAGAGAGAGGAAGAGAGAAGAAGAGAGAGGAAGAAAGAAGGGGATAAAGAGATAAAGAGAAAGAGAGAGAAAGAGAGAGAGGGAAAGAAAGAAGGGGATAAAGAGAGAAAGAGAGAAATGAAGAGGGAGGAAGAAAGAAGGGGTTAAAGAGATAAAAAGAGAGAGAAAGAGAGAGAGAGGAAGAAAGAAGGGGATAAAGAGAGAAAGAGAGAGAGAGAAAGAGAGATTGAGAGAAAGAGAGATTGAGAGAAAGAGAGAGAGAGAGGAAGAAATGTTGAGAAGAAGGTTGAGAAAGTGGGAAAAAAAACAGACTGTCAGACGAACATCAGAAACTACCAGCAAATTGTAGCTATATGGAAAAAGGAAAAAAAGAAGAAAACAAAAAAAAGAAAGAGCAAACAGAGATAACCATAGATAAAAAAAAAGAGAGGTGACAAACACACAGCATAGAAAGGAGAAGTAGATTTCGCGTGGAGGGGGAGGGGGGGGGGTAGAGGAGGAGGGTAGGGTCGGGGGGATGTTGAAATTAGGGAAGGGAGAAAGAGGGGAGGGAGGGGAAAGGGGAGGGGGAGGGGGAGTTAAGTTGCAATGAGGCAAAGGGGGGGAGCGGTACGAGGGGAAAGGGGAACCGATGACCTATGGACAGCGGTAACAAGGTAGGCGAAGTGAGGGGAAAAAAGGAAGGGAGAGGGAAGAGGGAAGAGGGAAGGGTGTAAGAAGGACCCGCACGCTCCACGGACGCCACTTGGACACGTGCGCTCGGAGGGGGGTAGGGGAAGAGGAGGAGGAAGAGGAGGGGGAGAGGAGGAGGATGGGGAGAGGAGGGGGAGGAGGAGGAGGAGGGGAGAGGAGGAGGAGGAAGGGGGAGAGGAGGAAGAGGGGGGAGAGGGGAGAGGAGAGGAGGAGGAGGGGGAGAGGAGGAGCAGGAGGGGGAGAGGAGGAGGAAGGGGGAGAGGAGAAGGAGGAGGGGGGATAAGAGGAGAAGTTGAAGGAGAGAAAGGGAAATTAAGAGGCCGAAGCGGTGTAGAGAAAGGTGATTAGAGGTTAAAGGAGAGGAGAAGAGGGGGTGGGAACAAGAAAAATTAGAACAAGGACCGTAAATGCAGACTAGGAAGGATATGAAGAAAATGTAAGAAATATTATTCGGGATATTTTGTTAACAAAAAGACTATTTAAATTAAACTGGGAAGAAACTGGCTAGACAGCAAGAGTACTATTATGTGATATTGTTAGAGAAGAGGGAAAAATAATGTATTTTTTAAAAATAGCGTCGCATTTTCGCCATTTGATCAGAGAATCAAATTATACCTACCTCTTTTAAGCACATCTAATATACACAAATTATTACATCAACGCTATAACGCGTGCATTCATAAATTTAGTGTTTGGGTGCGAGTCTACATTTTTGTTAGCATAAGTTAAATGCCATGCAGTCTCCGTGCAGAACCTTTATCATACCTCTCTTTCTCTGTCTGTCTGTCTGCTTTTCTCACTGTCTGTCTGTCTGTCTGTCTCTCTACCTGTCTGTCTTCATGTTTCTATCTCAGTGTCTTTCCTATCTTTCGTCCTTTCTCTCTCTCTCTCTCTCTCTCTCTCTCTCTCTCTCTCTCTCTCTCTCTCTCTCTCTCTCTCTCTCTCTCTCTCTCTTTCTCTCTCTCTCTCACATAGACACACACCCACCCACGCACACACACACAGACATACATTCACTCACTCACTCACTCTCTCTTTCTCTCTCTCTCTCTCTCTCACGAGGTTCGCCCGGATCGGTTCCGGGCAATAAAGCAATAAAAGAAAACAGTTATCACGTCATAGCTGCGTCAACGGATCCCTTTATGCCTCTTTTCCCTTCAATCGGCAAATCCTAGCTATATATCCTACAATACTAGTGAATGATAATGAATGATAGTAGAGAGAGAGAGAGAGAGAGAGAGAGAGAGAGAGAGAGAGAGAGAGAGAGAGAGAGAGAGAGAGAGAGAGAGAGAGAGAGAGAGAGAGAGAGAGAGAGAGAGAGATAAAGATAAAGAGAAAGAGAAAGAGAGAGAGAAAGAAATACAAAAGAAAAAAAAAAGACAGACAGAAACATGAAGACATAAAGACATAGAGACAGAAAGAAAGAGAGAAGCAAGGGGCAGGAGGCAGGGGGCAGGGGGTGAGGCAGAGTGAAACCTCGATACGAAGAACAGACGAGGGTTCTTGCGTCCTTGTTAGCCATTAGCCCGAATTCTAATTATGGAGATCGCCGAAATTCTGATGAAGAGGGACGGAAGATGGTGAGAGCGAGAGGGGACGATGATATGAGTAAAGCGAAAGTAAAGAGAGAGGGAAGTATTATGAAAGAAAAAGAAAGAAAGAAAGAGAAAAATAGAAAGATAGAGAGAGAGAAAGCGAAAGAGAGAGAGAGAGAGAGAGAGAGAGAGAGAGAGAGAGAGAGAGAGAGAGAGAGAGAGAGAGAGAGAGAGAGAGAGAGAGAGAGAGAGAGAGAGAGAGAGAGAGAGAGAAAGAGATACATAGACAGAAAATACTAATGATGAGAACGGTGTTTTATTGCAAGGTACAAATCAACACCTCAGGAATATACCACGGTCATGTTGTCTATCGTGGTGGCATGCAAACCCCGCATGGCTACTCGAGTATATTGTCACACTGGCGTATAATGCCAGCGAACACAATTAAGTTGATTCCGTGCTTGATGTTGGGTCACAGGGGGGGGGGGTGCTGCAGTAGGGAGGTAGGTAGGTAGGGAGGTAGGGAGGTAGGGAGGTAGGGAGGGAGGTAAACAGGGAGATAGGGAGGGGAGGAAGGGAGGGATGTAGGAGGGAGGTAGGGAGAGGGAGGGAGTGAGGGGAGAAAAGGACAGAGGTAGGGAGGGAAGGAGGGAGGGAGGTAGGGAGGGGAAAAAGGGAGGGTTTGAAGGACGGAAGGATGGGAGGGGGGGAGGGGAGGGGAGAAGAGAGAGAGGTAGGGAGGGATGGAAGAAAGGTAGTGGCAGGGAGACAATAAAGAGAAGAGGCCAAGGAAGTCTGGGATGGATGGAGGGAAGCAAACTCCATAAAAGAATAGAAAAGGGAAGGAGGGAGGAATCGGAGGACACACAGAAAGGTAAACTGAAAGAAAAAAAGAAAACAATGAAAGGGAGCAAAAAAAAACAAAAGAGGAAAGTAAAGAGAAGACATGAAAGAAAAAGAAAAGGTGTTTGGGAAATAAAAACAAAAAGACCAGAAACTATGAATGCAGGAATGACAAAGTAATCAAAAGGGTGTGAAAACCCAAAAGGCTAGTAGGCTTAGGTTGTGGGTTGTTAAGGCGACATAATGTCCGTCTAGCGTGTATCTGCGGTCACCAATAACCCCCACTCCCCTCCCCCCCTCCTCTCCCTCTTCCTCTCCCTCTTCTCCCCCTCTCCCCCCTTCTTCCCCCTTCTCTCCCTCTTCCCTCTCTCTTCCTCTCCCTCTTCGCCCCCCTTTCCCCTCCTTTCTGTCCACCCCCGACACCTGAACTTTTGTTCACTCGTCCTGTTCAACCCGATGTTCATACCGGCACAAGTAATAACAATCAGCTTTAGGAAAATCTTCACGCTGCAAGTTGTAACAAGTCTTTGTTATGTTGTTGTGATCGTTTGCAACACGTCTTTCGAGCATTACTCAATTATTTATTGCAATCTGCGTCTCTCTCTCAGTAAGATAAAAGGAATAATGTAAAATTAAAAATCAATCAGTTATGAGATATGTCGTATATTGAAATACGTTACACAAGATGGGCCACATAAAAGTCATTTACAAACTGAACATATCAAAAACGCAAACTCAGTGATACACATACATTATATAGCTACATGCTCGTACACAACCCCACCCCCCCACCATACACACAAACATGCAAACACACACACACACACACACATACACACACACACACACCCACACCCACGCTCACACACAAGCACGGACGCTGATAACCCCCCCGCCCCCCTTCAACAAATACACAGAACGACAAGTCCCCGCAGCTAGAGAAATAAACAAAATCGTCATCAAAGGCCAATAACTTATTCATCATTACCCCCCCCCCCACCCCACCCCGAGTCGTCCATCACGAGGACCACCTGAATTATTGACAGCGACACGACTCGAACAAGAGCGACCGCGGGCGTGGGCGTGGGGCGGGGAGGGGGGGGGGAGAAAGGGGAGAGGGAGAGAGGATAAGTGGGTGGGTGGGTGGGAGGGAGGGAGGGGGAAAGAGAGGGAGGGAGGGCGGGAGAGAAGGAGGGAGGGAGGGAGGGAGGGGGAAAGAGAGGGAGGGAGGGCGGGAGGAAAGGAGGGAGAGGGAGGGAGGGAAGGAGGGCGGGAGTGGGTTTTAGGGAGGGAGAGGTAGAGGGAGGTGGAGGGGGAGGGGTGTGGGCAGAGGGGTGTGGAGAGAGGGGTCAGGGGGGAGGGGGGATGGCGCAGGAGTGACGGTGGCGGATGTCCTTGCTTTGCGTGACCGCCGGTAGAGCTCGTGAGTTACAACCACGGGCGGGCGGGGTAATAACTTGGCTGTCACTGTGTGGAATGGGAGGGGGGAAGGAGGAGGAAGAGGAGGAGGAGGAGGAGGAGGAGTGGGGAGAGGAGGAGTGGGGGAGTGGGGAGAGGAGAGAGGGGGAGTGGGGAGAGGAGGAGTGGGGGAGTGGGGAGAGGAGGAGTGGGGGAGTGGGGGAGAGAGGGAGAGGGGGAAGAAGGAGTGAAGGGGGATGTGGAAGGTGGGGAGATATCGAAACAAAGGGGGGGGGGGGCAGGGATCTGATCTGAACTTACGGTGAGTAGCCTGTATTGTGTTCATTTGTAGACATAAAGCTGTAGCTAATTATCATGAAATGATAATTATATTCATAATGATAATAATGATGTTGATGATAACGATGATGATTTTAATGATGATAACAATAGTAATGATAATAATGATGTTGGTGATAATGATGAGGATTCTAATGATAATAACAATAGTAATGATAATAACAGTAGTAATAATAATATGATAATAACAATACTAAAATCATAAGAATTACAATCATGATAATAATATTAATTATCATTATCATCATAATGAAGATGATAATAACAATACTAAAAATCATAAGAATTGCAATCATGATAATAATATTAATTATCATTATCCTCATTATGAAGATAATAACAATAAAGGTAATTGTAATAATAATAACAATAATGATGACAATTACAATGATAACGATGATAAAAGGATACAGAATGATGAATAGAAAAACAAAAATAATACTTCAAACATGTTCATAATTCAAGGAAACCACTTAAATCAACGTCGGTGAATAGTAAATGAAACAATTCTAGAAGAGATTGGTACCTTTCTGACTAATTGTTAAAATGCATGAAACCGAAAGATAAGCAGGAAGGGGGAAATTCTCTACGGGGCAGATTGCCACATTTCAGTATCTCTTTTGCTGAGGGGAGACAGTTCCATATCCTTACAAATCTCCCGATTATAGGAGGGGAAAGAGCCAAGAGATGGAAGGATTAGTAACATCGCAAGGAGAGAGTTAAAGGCATAATAAGAAAATCAGGTCGGTGAAAGGGAGGAATAACAGAGACCGATTAAGGTAGCGAAAAGGCAGATTAGCGAGCAATCTGCGATAATTAATGGACGAGGGAGACAAAAGAAAGAGAGAGGTGGTGCGCAATTAAGTTGCAAAATAATATATCGGAGGCAGATGACCCTAGCTTTCCAATGAAGTAACGAGAAAATCTAAAGCTAGTCTTGTCAAATGCAAGCTTGGTTTTAGCTTTGTGTGTGTTGCAAGGTTTTGTAAGTAGAAATAATAAAACGGATTTGAGCATTAGAATTAGAGATGTGTTATGTATTTTTCGAACACTAGCAGAGAAAAAGAGGTCTTTCAACCTCACACTAGTCATGTAGCAACGTAAGAGGGAAGCTATCAACCTATATAACACTGATAACTCTGATAAGGCAGTAAACTTGACCACTGTAAACACCAGCGAGTGTTATGATGTTATATATACCAAGCTAATATCATCACAGCAGGAAAGCAAACATTTTTCGCTGTAATTAAGGGATCTAGTGTTATAGCCTTAGAATAGTTATAAATATATGCTCGTAAGATATTACACGATATCATTTAACTCCCCT
>NW_028234406.1:15796019-15806019 GCF_977035675.1 Penaeus japonicus | reverse complement strand
CTTCTCATATCCCCCATCCACACATTTACCTTTACCACTTCTTCTACTTGCCATCTACACATTTACTCCCCTCACCAATTCCTCCTATCACTCACATCTACACGTTCATTCTTTCAGCCACCCTCTCCCCCTCTCTTCTTCCTCTACATAGTCACCCTCTTCGGTCTGACCTCCCCCACCCTCCTCTCCCATCTACGCACCAACCCTCGATACCCTCATTTTCCTTCCCATTCACCTCCCCCCCCCTCCCTTCCCATTTACAACCCTCGCTAGCATCACTTTCCTCCCCCCTCACCTCCCCCACCCTCCTCTCCCATCCACACACCTCACTCACTCACCATCACTACCCTTCCTTTCAACATTACCAAAACCCAATCACATTATCATCTTCCCGTAACCACAACATGTTGCCCGATGTAGCTGCAAATTACCCATTCTTTTCTCGCGTTTCCACAGTTGCAAATCAAATAAAATCAAATAAAAGAAACGGAGAGTTGTAGGCGGAGGTAGTTTGACCTGGCGCCAGAGTTTCCCCTTCGGTTCTATTGACGTGAGGGGGACACCTGGCGCCGGGGTGGGCGGGAGTGGGGGGTGGGGGATGGTGGTCTCGAGGGGGCGTCACTTGCTACCTCCTGAAGTGATGGAGGGAGGAATGGGGGGCGTCGAAGTGGTGCGGTTTTAAGTTCTTAAAGGGAAAAAGTGTAAGAAATAGCTCAGTATAATGCCTTTTTACGAAGCGTTGAAAGTTGATATGTATTCACAAATGAATAGATGAATATATAGATTAATGAATTGATAGAAACGTATTGTGTGTCTGTGTGTGTTTCTGTTTGTGTGTGTGTGTGTGTGTGTGTGTGTTTCTTATAAATAACTTACAGAGCTCTAGAATTGTCTGATGTTGACTAATAATTATGGATATCATATTCGTGCATCATGTCACAAATGGCTTTTGCTTCGTAATCATTGAGAGCATCAACGAAATTTAGACACGAATATTGTTGGATAACCCTAACATATAACTCATTTTGCTCATTATACATTAACCATATAACTCCAAAAGTTAGCCCTCCAAATTAGCTTATCTCAGCTCATTTTGGAATTATGGGCAACATATTAGTGGCATCTCATCTGTTCTAACTTTAACTAGACAGACAGGCAGACAGATAAACAGATAGATGGACAGATAGACAGACAGACAGATACACACACACACACACGCACATACACACACACACACACACACACACACACACACACACACACACACACACACACACACACACACACACATGCCCACAAATGAAAGTACAATTACAAAGCATTAGTCTTTCCAAATCATATGCGTAGGACATTTGATATTTTTCTACACTCTAAACTCCTCTTCAACAGCGCTCCCCTCACACCTGTCTAGACAGGAAATTGATTATCAGGGTAAAAAAGAAAAAGAAAAAAAAGCAAAAAGAGGCAAATCGGAAAAAAAAGAAGTGAAATGACCAACATGCAAGCAGGTCTTCAAAACAGAAGTAAAAATAAAGAAGAATACAGGATAATCTAACGTTCTACGCCTTCGATTCGCTTTAACTTTTCTCCTTGCACTTCCCCCCACCCTACCCCCCTCCCCCACTCGGCTCTGCGACACCGAGTGGGCATTGACAAAGTTAGGACACTGGACAGTGAACCTTCGGGCTGTCCCATGACGGTCGCTCGGGAGGACTGTATTTTATTGAAGTTCGACACGCTTCAATGACTACGCGACCGCGCTGCCTCGTATCTGTCTTTGATTCCTGATTGTGTAATTTCGGATGTTTATTCATATAAATGATATATATATATATATATATATATATATATATATATATATATATATATATATATATATATATATATATATATATATATATATATACATACACACACATCTGTTTGTATGTGTGTGTGTGTGTGTGTGTGTGTGTGTGTGTGTGTGTGTGTGTGTGTGTGTGTGTGTATGTGTGTGTGTGTGTGTGTGTGTGTGTGAAATACGCAGATATAGAGACAGATAAAATTCAGAACATCATAAAAATAGGTGCATCAAGATACTATATATCATTCATACGTCTTCTTACCGCCCTTGAATTCCAACACAGCAATAAAAGGCACAAGAAAAAAGCAGAATAAAACTTGTACCCAAACCACCATCTTTACATCCTCTTAAGAACGTATACAAGCTTGAGAAACTTGTATCTCCTTCTGCCCTTTCTTAGGAAAACGTGGAATCAGATAAGCAACTTTTCATAGAATGTCAATAAAATTCGTTCTTATTTCTACGAAATTACATACCTGATAAGTCATGCCGTCAACTTAACACACAAACTCGCATAAATCAGCTCTTAACAGTGTCTGAAGATGCAATTAACGCTTTTTTAAAAATATGTGGTAATAACCTCCGCCGACATCTTTGATAAAGAGTAGTTTTCTTCTGAGTTATTGTCTTTCTCCCTCTTCATCTATTTTTCAGGGTAATTTAGGTCTTTCTCACCATAAATAAAACTCGTCGGGTGCACATGCAATGCGCTATATACACAGTAAACGAATCTGTGCTTTGTATCAATTATTCGGCGCGTTTGGTAGTCGAGACTCGTCCGTATAAACACAAAGACGTGTATATGATAAAACACAAATATGCAAACTCGCATGAACATCCATACACACAAAAATGTCTATTCACACACACACTTACATACACACACACACACACTTATACACACACACACACACTTATACACACACACACACATACACACAAACACACACACACACACACACACACGCACACAGATGCCATCGCTTCAAAGATCGGCAACAGAAACACACAGACACCTTCCAGACTAACAAAATTTATTCTTTAATTAAGGAAAGTGAAGGTAGAAAGCCGTCTGGAAAAGGGGGGAGGGTCTAGACTGGGGGTAGGGGGTGAGAATGATGGGGGAAGGGAAGGGAGGGGGAGAGTGAGACAAGTGGAGAATGAGGGGAAGGGGGGGGGGGTAGACAAGTGTAGAAGGAGAAGGAGGAAGGGGGATATGAGTAAGGTGGGAGGCGGAGGAGGGGGGGGAGAGAGTAATGAGTGCGTCTGGACGAGGGAGAGACGTTCGTATTTTTCAATTTAACGTAACTGGTGGAAGGGCAACGTACCAGAATCTCAGGCGTAGTGTTGCGGGGGAGGAAAAAGGGGGAGGTGAGAGGATTTCTAATATGTTTTTTTTTTTCTTTATTAATTTTGTTCTTTGTTTTTCTTTTTTTTTTCTCGTGTCATATGTTATGTTTGCCTGTTCTTACAATCTCTCTCTCTCTCTCTCTCTCTCTCTCTCTCTCTCTCTCTCTCTCTCTCTCTCTCTCTCTCTCTCTCCCTCCCTCCCTCCCTATATATGTACATACACGCATATCTATACTGCTAGATAGATACAGACATAGAGAGATAGATAGATATAAAATTCTTTTCTTGACTTATTTTTCAGTTTCCAAGTAAGTGAAATTCGTTCGAGGATATAATGATTACTTAAAAGAAATATTATGTGATGTTACGCCTTTAGTCCCAGGAAAAAATAAGTGCGTGTGTGCGTGTGCCCGTCTACACGTGTATACACCTACCATAACAACACACTATTAATATCATCCCAATTTTTAAAAACTATTAAACCAAGGGTCGACATGTACAGCGTTGGGGGGAGGAGAGAGGGGGGGAGAGGAGGGGGGAGAGGAGGAGGGGAGAGGAGGAGGGAAGAGGAGGAGGGGAGAGGAGGAGGGGAGAGGAGGAGGGGAGAGGAGGAGGGGAGAGAGGAGGAGGAGGAGGAGAGGAGGAGCAGGAGAGGAGGGGAGAGGAGGAGGAGGAGGAGGAGGGGGAGGAGGAGGAGGAGTAGGGAGCCTACCGGAGTGTTGTTTCGGATAAGACAGCCGCCTTCTCCCCTCCTCCCTCATCCCTTCCCCAACTCCCCTCTCCTCTCCCCTCTTCCCATCTCGCTGCCCCTACTCCAGGCTCCATCCCTTAATAGCCTATAGATCCATAATGATACAAGAAATGATGGTCTCGCGCTGTAGCCTTGCAGAGCGCTATTCACCATCACAAACTCGGATCTTGCTTTCACTATCACCGTTACTTCATGATCTTTATTGTTACTATCATCATCTTCACGATCGTTGGTAGAACCAGTAGGAGCAGTGACAAAAACAACGGCAGTAGCAGAAGTAATAATAATAAAAAATTACAGTAGTAGCAGAAGTAGTAGTAGGAGGAGGAGCAGATATGAAAAAAAAAACAGCAGTAGTAGTAGCAGCAATTGTGTTACTAGTAATGGAATCATTAGCAGCAATGACAGTAGCATCAAAATAATTACCAACGTCAGTAACACAATTATGCCATCCTTAATTAACCTCCATATCCATCGCAACCGTCCCCAAGGTGTCTCCAATCACCGTCGGGAACATGAACAATCACGGCCATCATTAACCCATTCCCCAATCCCTTCACATGTCATTCATCTCTCTTCCATCAGACTATAAACACCGACAGACACACCACCGACGTCCCAGAAGTCCTTCGGGTCCCCGGAAGCCACACCAAAATCACCCCTGCCGTTTATCAGGATGAATTTGCATATCGCCCAGTGCAGGGCCGAGTGTGCCTCGTGCTGAGGGTGTTATCAGTTGTCAGTGCATCAGGGGGAGATGTAATTGATTTGTGACTACGGAAAGGCTGATTGAAAAGAAGATCAGGCCTATGGGATATTGTTATCTTTTATTGTTATCTTTATTATCATCGTTAATAACATTATCGTTATTCTGATCATCATTACTATTATTATTATTAGCATAACCATTATTATTATTATTATTATTGCCATTGTTATCATCGTCATTATTATCATTACTATCATTATCATTATCTATCATTATTATTATTATCATCATCTTCAACATTATCCCACACCATATACCGTATGCATATTCAAATTTTCTTTAAGGAATATAAAAATAATAACAACTTCAACATATGCAGTGAAGAAGGCTGTCAGTGATGCCAACCAAATTGGATGTGTAGACGATTTAAACACCACATCAATTACAGATTTGTTTTCGATTCGGTATCCATCTGTATCTTAATAGAGTGGTGGCTAGACAGTCAATCGCGATCTACTAGCCGATTGCGCCCAGTTGCTAGATCGATCACCACCTCCCCCTCTATACTAATTGGCATTACCAAATTGACATAAAAACATGTTTTTCTTATTTGAAACGACTACTTTTACATGTTTGGCATTATTCTGGTTTGTCTTTCCTTGCCTATTTGGCTTAATAGTGAAACATGATTATGCTATTAATGTGTGTTGGTAGATCTCAATAAAGAGTAAGAAGAAAAGGGTCTAAAAGTACACCCCTGAGTCTAAATGACTCAACTCACTGCCTTGCAATCACCAAAATATGTCAACTTCCAATTTCTCCCCTTTCTATTTTCCTCTGACGATACCTTCTACACCTATCACTGTACACCCCCACCTCCCAACCCTTCGCCCTCCCTTCTCCCACCTCCACCCCTCTCCACCTCTATACCTGTCTCACCCCACGAGGCACTCAGGCGTGACCTCCCCTGGCAATAGGTCGCTGCTGACACGCCACGTCCCTTTCGTTCTGTTTACGCGGCTCGCCTCGAACTCGGTGGCTACTTTACTTTAAAATTCTGTGGGTGGTTCTTTGCGTATTTGTTGCGTATTGGTAGAATTATGACTTGCATGACTACTCTATATTTATCCATTTTATCGAATCTGTTGTTGTTGTTGCTGTTTTTCATTGCAAACCAATATACTGATGATAAGGGTGGTGGTATCGCCCCGAATGATAACACCCATTATGATATTTATAACAAATAATAATTCGTACATTATCTACCAATCGTATATAATCCTACTGTACAATTCTGAAGAAAATATTATATTTATCAATCTGCTTGCAAATGCATTATCACAATGATGAATATCTCTGGGGTCTTATCACATCATATATATATATATATATATATATATATATATATATATATATATATATATATATATATATATATGTATATATTTATATATATATATTTAAATATACATATACATATATACATATATATGGATATATATATACATATATAAATGTATATATATATATATATATATATAAAATATATATATATATATGTATATATATATATATATATATATATATATATATATATATATATATATATATATGTATGTATGTATGTACATATATATACACACATCACACATGTATATCATCATATATATATATACATATATATATATAATATATATATATATATATATATATATATATATAGATAAATACTGTCTTTATATATATATATATATATATATATATATATATATATATATATATATATATATATATATATATATATATATATATATATATATATATATATATATATATATATATATATATATATTATATATATATATATATATATATATATATATATATGTATATGTATATATATATATATATATATATATATATATATATATATATATATATATATATATATAGCTATACACATACACATATCTACATATACACATAAATACTTTCAAAACATTTCCACGCGATCAAACCTGACTAGACAGAGTGAACTTGGCGAGACTCATTATTCTACATTCACATGTAATTATCGCAATAAATGCAAACGCCATGGGGGTGTTCCGGGGGACATGTCATCAGTGATTTCCGCCGCGTGTCGCCGGCAGACAAGTCATTTTGCCTTTTCATTTATTCATTTGCAAAGACCCATTGTTCAAACGCGGCAACAGTAGTATGTGACATTAGTGAATAAAGACTTCTTGCCTGGCAACTTGCTCACGTGCGGCAGACGTCAGGTATGTGGAGGTGGGTGTTGTGTCTGGGAGGGAGGGAGGGAGGGAGGGAGGGAGGGAGGGAGGGAGGAGGGAGGGAGGGAGGGAGGGAGGGAGGGAGGGAGGGAGGAGGGAGGAGGGAGGGAGGGAGGGAGGGAGGGAGGGAGAGAGAGAGAGGGAGGGAGAGAGAGAGAGAGAGAGAGAGAGAGAGAGAGAGAGAGAGAGAGAGAGAGAGAGAGAGAGAGAGAGAGAGAGAGAGAGAGAGAGAGAGAGAGAGAGAGAGAGAGAGAGAGAGAGAGAGAGAGAGAGAGAGAGAGAGAGAGAGAGAGAGAGAGAGAATAAAATTGAAGAGAAGAGAAGAGAAGAGAAAAGAAGAGGAAATAAGAGAAGAGAGAGACAGACAGAGGGAGAGAGGAGAGAGAGAGCTTAATACTTCTTTCCCCTCTTAGTCTTCTCTAATCCTGCAACACCCTGGCCCTTTCCCTCGCCGCCTAATTTGCGCTCTCGGGCCTTCTCTCGGGGTCCCTGGAACATCCTGCGCCTCGTAACAGGTGCGTTATTACCCCCTCCCCCCTCCCCCTCCCCCTCCCCCCCCTCCCTCTCCTCCTGCCATCCCATCCTTTCCGTTCCGACTGATTTATACTTCATTTGCCCCACCTCGAAGGAATAAAAATACACATATTTTGCATTATGTCCGACGCGAGGGGAAGGTCGGTCGCATGAAAATCTATTGCTGAAGCTCACTTTTTTGTATATACACACACACAGATACGAAGATATATATATATATATATATATATATATATATATATATATATATATATATATATATATATATATATATATATATATATATATATATATATATATACATATTTAAGTAATATTTAGTTGTTATTGTCGTCATATCTTTTTTCACTTTCTTTTACAAATTTTTCCTTTTCGGAACGCACCTTTATCTTTCTTGTGGAGGGTAACCACGCGGCTTAGGTAGGCCTATGTTCGGTTGAACTGAGCTTTTTAGGGTTAAAAAAATGTAGTACCGCGTAACTTCGTAAATATTTTAACTGATTATCATATCTGTCTCGATATATTTTGTTTTCAGCAGAAATTTATTTAGAAATATATTTATGTCATTAATTTTGTCCATTTTAGCCACTGTATTTACATGGAAAATGCAAAGGATAGAGAAAAGGCAGACATCACCATCAAAAGTTTTTAAAATATTGATATTTCTAACACTATGGATAGTTATGCTAGTAGTAGTATCTTAAGTAATACTATTACTAAAAACATCATTGTTTTCTCTTTCACAACCATACCATCGTTTTTTTACAGTTATCTGATCCTTTTCTTTAGGATCATCAACACACACACACACACACACACACACACACACACACACACACACACACACACACACACACACACACACACACACACACACACACACACACACACACACACATACACATACACACACACACACACATATCACATACAACCCCCTCTCCCCACAACCACGCATGAACTCTCCGGTACATCAACGCCTAGTTTCACTACTGCCGTGATAACGTCCGTCGGGGAAGAATTTAGGGTGATCTTGCCGGACCAATCAGAGGGTTCGTGGTCGATAGAAATACCAAGTACACAATCTTGGGGGCTAGTGAGATGTGTATAAACTTTATGGTGTAAAGTTTATAGTGTTCAGACTCTGTGCAAAGTTTTTGGTATGCAAGATATTCCCGGGTTTGGATTTGTGGCTGGAACTATAAGACGAGCAGGCGTATATCTCGTCTTTATGGTGTTGATATTCACTTATGACCTATAAGTGTATTTTTGGCTTCCGTCTCTCTGTTTGTCTGTCTGTCTGTCTATCGATCTCTCTGTCTGTCTATCTATCGATCTTTGTCTGTCTGTCTATCGATCTGTGTCTGCCTGTCTGTCTATCGTCTATCTCTGTCTGTCTGGCTATCGATCTCTGTCTATCTATCTGTCTATCTATTGATCTGCCTGTCTGTCTGTCTGTCTGTCTGTCTCTTCCTTCCTCTCTCTTTCTTGTGTTCTCTCTTTCTCGCACTCCCTCTGACATTCTTTCTTTACTTTCCCCAATTCTTTTTCCCTTCCTCCCCAGATTTATAACGTTCTCCCTGTTACCTCCATTCTGTCTCCATTCATCTTCTCTTCTCTTTTCATTCTTTCCCTTAATTACCTCTTCGATCCGACCGGCCGTCTTCCCTGCCATTAAAGTTCCCACTAAGTTTTCCTCCTCTCTTCTTCGTTCTCCCCTCTTCTCGGTCTCCCTCTCTCCCCTTTGCCTGTCCCTTACCTTCCCCTTTGGTTCCCCTCCCCTCCCTCTTCCATCCATCCCCTCTCCCTCCCGCCCTCCTATCCCCCTATGAGTCTCCCTCCCCTTCCTTTCTACCCTTCCTCTCCCTCCTTCCCTCTACTTCTCTTCCCTTGAGCCTCTCCCTCCCTCCTTCCCTCTCTCTCTATCTCTCCCCCTTTCATCCCTCCTTCCCTCCCTCCAATCCTCTCTTCCCCCGTTATTCTCCCTCCTAACCTCCCTCCATCTCCTCCCTCCTTTCTTCCCTCCTCCCCCAACCCTCCTTCCTTCCCTTCCTACCCCTCTCCCCCTATGCCTCTCCCTTCCTCTAATTCCCTCCCCCTCTCCCTCCCTCTCCCTCCCTCCCCTTTGGTCTTCATCTGAACCCTCCCCACCAGTACTTATTGAACCATAATTTGATGGTAGATTTTCCAAAGATGCGGGGAAGTCCCGTGAGGTGCCAACTCGCCATTTATCAACCAGTATTATTATCATCATCTTACAAATCACCATGGGGGACTTGATGAAATATGACATTCAATAAAAAAAAGCGATAGAGACAGAGCGAGCGAGCGAGCGAGAGAGAGAGAGAGAGAGAGAGAGAGAGAGAGAGAGAGAGAGAGCGAGCGAGAGAGAGAGAGAGAGAGAGAGAGAGAGAGAGAGAGAGAGAGAGAGAGAGAGAGAGAGAGAGAGAGAGAGAGAGAGAGAGAGAGAGAGAGAGAGAGAGAGAGAGAGAGTGAGTGAGAGAGAGATATTAAGACAAAAA
>NW_028234406.1:15786019-15791019 GCF_977035675.1 Penaeus japonicus | reverse complement strand
GAAATAGCCTAAATAGCCGATAGCCTAAACTAGACTAAATCGTGTTTTTTTTATGTCTCTATCTTGATGTCATGTTTATATGGTTTATGAAAATGGGTTCGAAAGTTTCTTTGCTTGGTAAAAAGAAAGAAAAAAAATGTTTGTTAATAAAGTCTAGATTTGATCAAGACGCTGGTTTGTTTACCTGAACCGCGCGTTGATTTTTCCTTACTTGCGAGGGGTCTAAAGACGCCATATTGAAATACAGTGTTTTTCATGTGTCAAAATATAGTTTTAAAAAATGTGTGAGATTCTTAAATACAGATACGCACACAGACAGACAGACAAACACAAACACACACCTACACCTACACACACACACACAGATACGCACACAGACAGACAGACAAACACAAACACACACATACACCAACACACACACACACATATACACACACATACACACACACACACACACACACACACACACACACACACACACACACACACACACACACACACACACACACACACACATACACACCCACAAACTCGCAAAAACGTTTCCGAAAACACCTGTTCCCGCCGTCCAGTCCCCTTTAAGGCCGCCCAGACGCACAGAAAGCAAGCAAGCAAGCAAGCGAGAGCATGACCCCAAAACGGATGTTTACACCAAGCTTCATTCATCTAATTCCCACGTAAATAAATCATTAGGCAACCCGGACTTAAAATGCGTAAGACAAACTCCACCTGCTCCTGCAAGTCGGGATCCAAGATGAAGGGCAAACACACACACCCACTCCCACCCCCCCCACACACACACTCACCCCCTCACTCCTTCTTTCCCCTTCCCTACCCCCTTCCTTACCTCACACTCTTACTCCTAACCCCCTCCTCCTCCCTATCTACTCGTACCCTTCTTACAACTCCTACCTCCCTTCCTACTCCTACTCTCCCCCATTTCTACCCCCCTCCTCCTCTTCCTCTTCCCTTCCCTACTCCCTCCTTTCTCCCCTTACGTACTTAGGCAGTGAGTGGAGGAGGAGATAGGGGCGGGGGCAGGGGGCAGGGGGCAGGGGGCAGGGGCTGGGGGACAGGGACAAGAGAAGATGTAGTGGAAGAGGGTTAGGGGGCATGGGGGCAAGGGGGGAGGAGAGACAGGGACCAGAAGGGGCATGGGAGCAGAAGAGGGTAATGCAAACTATGTTAATAATGCATGGAGAGAAGGTGCCGCGGGCGGGCGAGAGAGGAAGGAGGAAGAAGCGGAGAAAAAGAGGTTGGGAGTGCGGAGAGAGAGGGAGTGGGGGGGAGGAGGGAGGGAGGGAGGGAGGGAGGGAGGGAGGGAGAGAGAGACAGAGGGAGGGAGGGAGGGGGAGGGGGAGGGAGGGAGGGAGGGAGGGAGGGAGGGAGGGAGGGAGGGAGGGAGGGAGGGAGGGAGGATAGATAGATAGATAGAGAGAGAGAGAGAGAGAGAGAGAGAGAGAGAGAGAGAGAGAGAGAGAGAGAGAGAGAGAGAGAGAGAGAAAGAAAGAGAGAGAGAAGGAAAGTGAAAGTGAGTTAGTGAAGGAAAAAGAAATAAAGAGACAGCACAATAAACAAAACTAACTGAAGAGTGAAAATAAGATATATAAACATATATAAAAATAAAACAAAATTTAATAGGAAAAAAAAAAAAAAGCTCAGCGACCGAAAGCCCACCGTGCGAAAGAGAACGAGACACAGCGTTAGAAGTGATCCTAAAATATGAAAAGCAAGCAACGGAAATGCAAAGATAAACACAAGAACTATCGTGGCTCGAGTGGAAGCTCATGGGGGTAAGGGTATGAGGGTAGGAGGGTAGGAGGGTAGGACGGGGGGAGGGGAAGGGGGAGGGGGAGCAAGATGGAGGAAACGAGGTCAGACTAAAGCGAACTGAGAAGATAGAAGATTTGAAAATAGAAAGAGAAAAAGTATTCCTCAAACGGCTGAGAACAATGCCGTTTGTTTTGTAACTCTACTAAAAATAGCATGTTCATTTGATAAAAGAATGAGATAGATAGATAGATAGATGATAGATAGACAGATAGATAAATAAATAAATAGACAGATAGATAGATAGAGAGAGAGAGAGAGAGAGAGAGAGAGAGAGAGACGAGATTTTCTTCATGGCCATTCTTTTCCTTTCTTTTCCTTTTTCGTTTTATTTTCCTCTCTTTCTCGTCTTTCCGTTCAAAAGCTTTTCTTTGTCGTTCTCTTACTTTTTCTTTCTCTCTGCCTCCCTCTCTTTTCTTCACTTTTCAGCCTTTCCTTTTTCTCCTCTTCTATTTCTTTTTTTTTTTTATTCCCACTTTGTTTCCCTTTCTTCACTCTTTATTCTATATTGCTATTTCCTTATAATGCCTTTCCACCTTCTCCTCTTTCACTTTCCTTTTTCCGCTTCCACCCTGTCTTACATTTTTTCTCATCCTCTCCTGTCTTCTCCCTCTTTCTGCTTTTCTTTCTCTTCCTCTCTGTCTCCGGCTTTCCAACCTCTCCTCCCCTTCTTCATTACCTCCCGTTCCTCTCCTCCTCCCCTTCTCCCTCTCCCTCTCCTGCCGCATCATTTCCCCATCTTAATCTCCCTCCCTTTCCCTCTTCTGCGGCCATCTCCTTCCCCTTCCTTCTTCCTTGGCAGCATCAGATCACCGTCACAAATATTCCGGGTCACCTCAGAGGCCGGTGTAACAGGGGGGGGGGAGCAGGGGAAGGGGACGGAGGAACCCACGAGAGGGAGAGGCGGTAATGACTCCCCTGTGACTCGCGGAGACTTGGAACTGCTCCTCAGTCTCGGGTCCTCGCACGCCAGGTTTCATTTACTCCCTCCGTGAACACAACACAAGGAGTGAAGATCCGAACCGCAGACTTCTTCTATATAGGGCGATCAGTATGAATAGACTAATAGATGACTAAATAAAAAATGATGTGTATATAGAGACATACGTAAATGAATACATAGATGGATATATACACAGATATAGATATAGCCATAGTCGGGAGCGTCAATACTTACATACACACCAGTTTCAGTCAATCGAACAACAATCAATCAAGAATTAAAAGAATTAAACCTCAATCAGTGCACAAGAGCAAGCACGCACGCAAACGACTGCCTTGCCTGATACAGAAGCGCACCGATTTCCCCGCAAGAAAAAAAACAAGAAGCAATTCGGAAGAAGGGGATCAAGCAAGAAAAAAAGAAAAGAAAAGAAAAAAAAAGAAAGGGACCAATAGCAATGGCATCCTCTTACGGTCTCCGCCATCCGAGTGATGATGACGACAAAGGGCCGGATAATGAAGGTTCACCAGTGATAAAAGAGGGTGACGGAGCCGCCCCAATCAGTGTCTGGAGGAACAGAATGATGCTTCCCTCGGGACGCTGTGAAGGGGGGGAGGGGATTGGCGTGACTTGGGGGGGAGGGGGAAAGGCGGTGGGGTGATTGGGGAATGGGGGGAGGATGGTTGTGGGGTAGGTGCGCGCGGGTGGGGGTTCGTGTGTGTGATTTTGCATGAGAGAGGTAAAGAGAGATAGTCAGACCCGCTAATAAACTGGTAGATGCAAGGACGCACGCACGCGCACACACACGCAGAGAGAGAGAGAGAGAGAGAGAAAGAAAGAGAGAGAGAAACGTAATAACCAAAACACGAACAAACTTCAACGAAACCTGAAGAGAACAAAAAAAAAAAAGAAAGATGTTAATCAAAATCACACAAAAGAATTAAAAAAGAAAAAAAAACAAAAAACACAAGCATACCCTCACTCTTGAAGATAATACACGCGTTTTTGCGGACCTTTCCTTCCAAGAAAAAGAAAACCGGCGAGTATCTGAAGGAGAGGAGGGGCCTTCAAGATGACTAACACGAAGCAAGTCATCGTTTCCGAGGAGGCCAGAGCAAGGGACCCGCGGGGAAGTCCCGGACACTTACACCAGGTGAGGCACGGCGGCACGCGGGCACGACGCACGCTGCATCGATCCCGGAACGCATTCTCACTTTCATCTCTCTTTTCTCTTCTCTTCTCTTCTCTTTTCTCCCCCATACTCTCTCTTTTTTTCTCTCTTTCGTTCCCTTTCTCCCTTGCTTTTCCATCCCTCTCGCTCCTTCTCTCTCTTTTACTCTCCTCCCGCTCTTTCTCTCTTTCTCTTACTATGTCTCCTCTCTCTCTACTCTCTACCTCCTCTCCTCTTTCTTCTCTCTCTCCCTCTCTCTCTCTCTGTCTCTCTCTCTCTCTCTCTCTCTCTCTCTCTCTCTCTCTCTCTCTCTCTCTCTCTCTCTCTCTCTCTCTCTCTCTCTTCTCTCTTTCTCTCTCTCTCTCTCTCTCTCTCTCTCTCTCTCTCTCTCTCTCTCTCTCTCTCTCTCTCTCTCTCTCTCTCTCTCTCTCTCTCTCTCTCTCTCTCTCTCCCTCTCTCTCTCTCTCTCTTTCCCCCTTTGCATTCTTAGCTCACCTTACGCGTGCCTGCCTATTATCCATTAACATAATTGATACATACATTGTCGCTTCTATCCACCACGGACGTGTCACAAAGGCAGCATCAAAGCCTCAGCACCGCTTGAGAACAGGGACTCAATTTTCAGGACTCTACCACAGCATGAATGAGACTTAAACGGATTAAACTTCACAAAGTCCCACAAATCCCCGATGCCTTCGACAGAAACTTTCAAACGAGGCTACTTTCCGACAAGCTTTCCGAGTCGCAACTTATAATGAACTGTAACAGCACAATCGTGTAATTTCATGTAAAAGTACGACGTAATGAACTATAATGGTACAATAGACTGCTAACTCGAACTTCGCAATTTCAAGGGCTTGCTTTCTCGTCGCCCCGTGTGCTTACGTAACACTCAGGTCAAGGCTAATCAATGGCAAGGAGTTCTGACGTAAGTTGCACAGTTACGCAAATGGTATTCCGTGCGCTTTGGACTAATGTTTTGCAATTTACGTCTCCTTTTACGGATATCTTTTCGACTGCTTCCGTGTTTGACAGTGTTGTTTGGGGCTGTCATTC
>NW_028234406.1:15766019-15771019 GCF_977035675.1 Penaeus japonicus | reverse complement strand
AACGTACGGACGCAATGTGTAGCCCATCACTCTCCTATTGATTGTTCGTGTGACGGACGCGCGTAACAAAGATGGATGGTCCGACTGATTACTTATGTATATATTAAGAAGCTCCAGCTTACTGAAAACACGTGCGCGCTCAGGCTTCAAAATGTCGGCAAATGACGAGAGACGGAAGTCGAAAGAAGGAAAATGTTAATCAGACAATAAGTACGGACATATATATAAACAAGCACACCTGCATTCACGCACGTAAATACATACACACACAAACAAACAAACACACACAAACAAGCACAAACACACAAACAAGCACAAACACACACAAACAAGCACAAACACACACATACACACACAAACACAAACACACACACACGAAAAAATAATAGTCTTCAACGATAGACAGACACAAGATGCCCTGCCCTACGGCACAAGGGACCATACCAATACTCAGTTAATGTTTAAACAGTTCTTTCCCAAGGTTTCTATTCTCTTCTCCCTCCCTTTGTACACCGATAGAATAAAAGTAGGCACATCAGATACAGTTAACCTTGTCTGTTACCTCTGACCAGCGCATAAAACCGAAGCTCAGGTTGGAATCGATAAGATAATCGGCCTTACCTGCACGCGACGATAATCAAATTTGAGTTGAATTTTTAATAGGCGATCTAATGCATCATATTTTCTTGCTTGCATTTTTTATCATAAACGGTCGAGAGACACACACACACAAATACAGCCACACGCAGAGACACAAACAAAACAAAACAAAACAAAATTAAAACACACACACGCACACAATCATGTATCCCATTCTACTTAACAGTACTTCTACTTCCAACCATTTGGACCTCCCCTCATACTCCCCCTCTTCTCCTCCCATTCCCTCTCTCGCTCTCTCCCCTCTTTCACTCCCTTCTCTCGCTCTCTACAACGCCCCATCCCCGGCCCCCATCCCCCCCCCCCATATACCACCTGTGCGGCCACACCACACTGCGCTCGCCACACTGGCTTCTCTGCTTACGGTGACCACAAAGAAGGAAACTTTCCACTTCCCTTGATTAGACAGACGGAATGAGGGTGGAACTGCAGACACGAGAGGGATGAAGTAATCGCTCGTATAACTGTGATTTAGGCTTGGGAAAGGCTGTGAATAGTCACCTGGTTTCGCTTATTTTTAAATGCTAGATTGGCATTTAATAAGAGAGAAGTTGAAAAAAAACATAACAAAGGTACCACTAAAGCTATTATGATAAGCAAGTCTTTTTTCTCTTCTCTAGTATCTACAACTTATATTGACTTAGTTTTCTTGATGATAGAGAGAATAAGGAGAAAGAGTGAGAGAGAGAAGAGAGAGAGAGAGAGAGGACGAGAAGAGAGAGAGAGAGAGAGAGAGAGGAGAGAGAGGGAGAGAGAGAGAGAGAGAGAGAGAGAGGAGAGAGAGAGTGAGGAAGAGAGAGAGAGAGAGGAGAGAGAGAGAGGAGAGAGAGAGAGAAAGAGAGAGAGAGAGCAGAGAGAGAGAGAGAGAGAGAGAGAGAGAGAGAGAGAGAGAGAGAGAGAGAGAGAGAGAGAGAGAGAGAGAGAGAGAGAGAGAGAGAGAGAGAGAGAGAGAGAGAGAGAGAGAAACAGAAAGAGAAACAGAAAGAGAAAGAGAGAGCGGGGAGTCACAGAGAGAGAAAAAAAAAGAATCAAAAACCTAATACAATAACGGTATTCCACAACGACATAACAAACAAAAGTCCTACTTCCCCTCTCAAGTCACAACGACCTTCCCCCTTCCCCCTCCCCCCTTCCCCCTTCCCCTCGTCCTGCCCTCAGACCCTTCACCAAGTGGTCCACCTGAGTGCTGGCGACGAGGGCTCCTGATTCGCGTCGGTGGCGAGTCGAGGACTTGGAATTATCACGGCCTACTCGTCCTGTCACCTTTAGGCCTACCTGCACTTTAATAAGTCATAGAGCGATGGCAGTCTTCCCGCCTCTTGTCTCCCAGCCGCGTCGCAACGGATGTACAGATGCACATGCACACTCGAGTACACATATGTACACATAGGTACCTGTACCTATACATAATCAACCATACGAACTCGTAAAAAAAAGAAAACAGTCACAAACACACACGGGTCACACGCACCTACACCAACTCAAGCTTTTTTTACTTGAATATTTGATGCAGGCGAGGTAGATGCACGGGGATTCCCCGTATCTCCCTCTACCAATGCTGCGTTTCCCTCCCTCATTGTGCGGCTCTCTACGCCCGCCTCCCTACAAGGGCGTTTCCCTTTGGAGTTTAGCATCCACATGTTCCCTTCTCAACTGCCATCTATTCCTCTCCCCATCCCCTCTCCCTCTCCCCTCACCCCCCTTCCCCCTCCCATCACCCCCTTTCCCTCCCATCACGCCCTTCCCCCTCCCCTTACCCCTCCTTTTCCCTCACCCACGCTCTTTCCTTTCCTCTCCCAACGCCCTCCCATCCGTCCTCCTTCCTCTCCCTCAGATATCTCCCCTCACCTGTGTATCGTTCAGGTAAATCACCGAGCGTAAGGGGAGACTATGGCAGAGCGAGAGAACCACTCTCACAGGTGGACAGCCGGAGCGGAGCGAAGGTAGCCCGGACCAGATGGAAGATGGGAGAAGCTATGAATAGAGAAGAGGGAAACTGAAAAGGAGGGAAGGAGGGAATGGAACACACAGGCCCGCCCGCGTACACAAACATTCACAAACAGAGAGAGAGAGAGAGAAAGAGAGACAGAGAGAGAGAGAGAGACAGAGAGAGACAGAGATAGACAGAGAGAGAGAGAGAGAGAGAGAGAGAGAGAGAGAGAGAGAGAGAGAGAGAGAGAGAGAGAGAGAGAGAGAGAGAGAGAGAGAGAGAGAGAGAGAGAGGGAGAGAGAAAGAGAGAAGAGAGAGGGAGAGGGAGAGAGAGACAGAGAGACAGAGAGAGAGAGAGAGAGAGAGAGACAGAGAGAGACAGAGAGAGAGAGAGAGAGAGAGAGAAAGAGAGAGAGAGAGAGAGAGAGAGAGAGAGAGAGAGAGAGAGAGAGAGAGAGAGAGAGAGAGAGAGAGAGAGAGAGAGATACACAGAGATAGAGAGGAGGGAAGGGGATTTTAAGGATAAGGGAGAGAGGTGGAGGTAATGGTCGTGATTGTGCCTCCACAGGTAAGATGCTTAACTAGGATTTGATGTTTCCGTCCAATCTAAAAAAAACAACAACTTGCTGCTGATGAACGACCACATGAAAATAACCGTGCACACACACACACACACACACACACACACACACACACACACACACACACACACACACACACACACACACACACACACACACACACACACACACACACACCCCACACCCCACACCCCACACCCCAAACACAGACAAACAGAACCCCCCTCACATATACACATACACACCCCCCCTTTCCCCCCAACCTCCTACTGACCTGGGAAGAGGCATGAGAGCGGAGTCAGCAGCGCAGTGACCGTGAAGAAGGCGGCGGTGAAGGTGACGCCAGCAGGAGTCATGACGGGGCCGCATCCTCAGCTTCAGCACCTGCGAGGGGAAAGAGGGGAGAACATGAGCCAATTGTCGGTGAAAGTGACAAGGGAAGAGTGGTTGTGGGAAGGTGGGAGAAGAACGTGAGTGGATATTCGGCGGATGTGATTGTGAAAGTGATAATGGGGCATCTTGAGAATATGAGCAAATGTTAAGGGAGAGTGATCGTGAGAAGGTGAGAGAACGTGAGGAAAGAGGCGGTGAAAGTGATATCGGAAGAGCTATTGCTGGAAAAATGAGAGAACCTGAGCAAACATTCAGTGAAAATGATTACGGAACAGGTAGTGGGAGATGGTAGTGAGCAAAAAATCGAAGAAAATGAGAGTGACCGACTATATCTCCCTCACTTGTATTTCAACAAAGACTTTGAGTTCATCTAATGAAAGTGACCGACTATCTCTCCCTTCTAACAACGACCTTAAGGTCATTCCATTTTTATGCTTCTCGACTCCCCTGGACGCTTCCTCTCCTCCGCGTGTCCTTGCTTCGTACCTCTGTTTCCTCCTCTTTATCACCTTCTGTCTCTTATCTTCTTCTTTGATTCCTCTCCTTTGGTTAATCTCATTCTCTTTCACAATATCTTCTTTGTTTATTTCCGATTCTTTTTGTTTTTGTTGTTGTTCTTTCTCTTCCTTGTTTTCCTTCGTCTTTATTAAATCTAGTTTATTTTTTTCACATCCTTACCCTAACTTCCTTTCGTTCTTTCCCTTCAGTCTCCCTCGGTAATTTCTCTTCTACCCAAACCCTTCCCCATCAACTCCGCCATTTTCCTTAATTAACCCCCTCTCCCTCTCTCTACCCCTCCTCTCCCTCTCTACCTATCCCATCTCCCCCTCTCCCCACCCCTTCTCTCCCTCTCTCCCCTCTCCCCACCTTTCCCTTTCCCCTCCTCCTATCCTTCTCTGCACGCCTCTCCACCCCATCCCTCTTCCCCTTCGTCCCTTCTCTACCCCCTCCCCTAGTCCTTCCCCCCTCCAACACCCCCACCTGTCCACCCCATCCCCTCCTCCCCGACATAAGTATCCCAAGGCCAAGGAGGGGAAGGAGGAAGGGGGAGGAGGAGAAAGAGAAAGAGGGGAAGGGGGAGAGGGGAAAGGGGAAAGGGGTAGGGGAGGCGGTTAGGGTGGGGAGGGAGGGGGGATCTGAATACAACCTTAATCAACGTATGTTATTGGTCGTATCGCCGAGCTATTGCACTTCCGGCCTCCCGTCGCTCGGTAATTAGCGCGAGCAAACAGACGTCGGCGCTCGTCAGGCTCTCGTAATACGGCCGCGAGTGGGATACGATTCGCGGGGGACATATGGGCGCGGGGGAAGAGGTAGTGGGGGGGGGAGGTATGGAGAGAAAGAGGAGAGGAGGAGGGAGAAGGGAGGGAGAAGAGAGGAAGACGGAAAGTGAGAAGGGAGGGAGACGGAAAGGGAGAAATGAGGGTGTGCAAAAG
>NW_028234406.1:15736019-15743519 GCF_977035675.1 Penaeus japonicus | reverse complement strand
CACATAGTTAAAAAGTATAACAAAATAACAATAATTACACGTGAATGTCGTGATATCCATAACACGATAAATTAACAGAATTTCAGTAGAACATAAAGAAAAAAGGGGGAAAAAATACAGAGATCCAGAAACATCGCCCCTGGAGACTTGCCTCATACCTCCACGTAAGACCATCCTTTTCCTTCCAACCTTTAACAGTTCTCTTGAGCCTAATCACCAACAGACTAACGCTCCTCTCCCCTCCTTTCCCCTCCTCCCTCTCAAACCACGACTCTCTTCCCCCCTCCCCTCTCCCCTCTCCCCTCTCCCCCTCCACACACACCCTAATCCACGCCTCCCTCCCCCTTCCCCATATCCCAATCCACACCTCTCCTCCCCCTCCCCCTCTCCCCTCCCCAACACCCCCAATCCCCGCCTACCTCTCCTAATCACCAATCACTCCAAGCGCCGGGGAAGTCGTTCGGGAAGAGCCAGACAAATCACCCAATCACCGGGAGATCCTGACGGGGCATTTGCAACACGGGGATGCAACCGTCGAGGAGGAGAGGGGAGACTACCCTAGAATGCTCCGTCGGTTATGGACATTAAACTCCTTCCCTGTGCCGGTCCTCTTAGCGTATTCTGAACTGCTGTCTATTATTTTATTGCATTGCGGTCTTTTGGAGATAATGGGTCTACTATTTCGAGGGCGGATGGGTTACTTCTCCGTAAAGTTATTTCCGGTTATTGGATGATGTTGCTAGTGTTCGAGCCATCGATTAAATAAAGGATCTCTGGAAATGCAGGTATGGCCCGGTAGGTCGTAATTGCCAGGGGATAGGAATGTTGCGTTGCTGTTGCTTGTTTGTTGTTCTATTCTTTCTAGGGTTTTCCTGTTTCTTTTCATTTTCTATCTAGCTCCTTTTTTTTCTTTTTTTTCTTGGTTAGTCATTATCGTCCCATTATTTTTATTATCTTGCAGTTGCTCCCTCTTCTCCTTTCCATCTTTTTTTCTTAATTTCTCATTATTATCATTTCATCATCAGTATCCTATTCCCCGTTATCATATCGTTCTTTTTCGTCTCCTCTATTATATTCTTAATCTCCAATTTCAATACTTATTATTAACGATGTAATTACCTCTATTCCTACCATTATAATTGCAGTTGATACCATTACTGATATAATTATGTTTGACTTCATCAATATTAATAGTATCCCTACTAATCGTATATTAACCTTTATTATCAGGTGTGTCACCATCATCATCAATAATATTATCATTATTACAGTCAGGACCGTCATCATCACTATCATTATCATTATCATCCTCGCCATCACCGGTATTATCGTCATCATTTTCATGGATCACTTTCATTTACTTCCTCTTTCTCTTTTTTCTTACTCCCTCTTCACCCCTCGTCCTTTTCTCCTATCTTTATTCTATTCTCCTTATTTTGATCTTTCCTCTCTGTTCCTTTGGTTCTTGATTCCATTTCTTTTTATTTGTTTATTCCCCTCCTCCACCATCTCCACTACCACTAACACTACTATTATCACAATCACCACCACCATCACCATCGGTACGACCTGCATCACAAATCACCATCAGCAATTCCCACTGCAACTCTCACTATCGCCCTTATCATCACCATCAGTGTCAATACTATTACTATTACTACCACTATCACTACCACCTTCACCATTGCTACCACTACTTCCACCACACCTCGTCTGCGGTCTTCTCCATCTCCACCTTCACCCGTTACTCCACATTCTCTTCCTTCTTCTCTCTTTTCCCTCTTCATTTTAGCCTTCTTATTATCCCTCTTTTTTTCTCTTTCTCCTCCTCCTCCTTCCCTCCCTTCTTCTTCTTCTTCTTCTCCTTCACTTATCTTCCTTCTTCTTCTTCTGCTTCACTTATCCTTCTCCTCATTACTATTATTATCATCAATATTATCATTATTATCAATATTATTACTATTATTATCCTCCTCGTCCTCCTCCTCCTTCCTCTTCCCTCCTCCCTCCCTCCTTCCTTCTCCCCCTACCTCCCTCCTCCCCCTCCCCTCCCTCCCCCTTTCCTCCTCCCCCCCACCCCTCCCCGTCGACTGCGGGTAACCTGAGTTAATTGAGAGATCCCGAGGAGATTACGCTATTATGGACCTTTGATTACTAGACAGTGACGGGAGACGCGGTGTCTGATCTCTTCGTTCTTCTCCTCCTCCTCCTCCCCCCCCCCTCACCCCCCGTCACGATTCCTCTTCATTTATGTTCATTACACTCGCCACTTCCTCTCCTTGCCTCCCCCCCCCCGCCCCCCGCCTCTCTTTCTTTTCGCTACCTTTCCCTTTTTCGTTTTCTTTTCTTTTCTCCTTTTTTCTGGTTATTATTTTTTTTCTTTCTCTCGTTCTGATTGTCTCTTTGCTTTTGCTCTCTCTCTGTCTGTCTCAGTCTCTCTCTCTCTTTCTCTCTCTCTCTCTCTCTCTCTCTCTCTCTCTCTCTCTCTCTCTCTCTCTCTCTCTCTCTCTCTCTCTCTCTCTCTCTCTCTCTCTCTCTCTCTTTCATTTCCTGTAAGGCCAAAGCTACACTCATATCTAATCCTGACGTAGTCCTTCCCTTGATTCCATCTACTTCCCTCCCCTCTCTATTTACGTTGTCCATCTAGCTATCCTCTGCTTCCCTGTCTCCATCACGCTTCTTGATCTCTTTCTCTCCCCCACCGCATCATCTTGGGACGAATAACCTTTTCCGACTTTTTTCTCGCTTTCTCCCCTCTACACTCTCTCTTTCTCTCTGTTTCTTTCTTTTTGTCTATTTCTCTTTGTCTCACTGTCTCCTTCTCTCTCGCTTTCTCTCTCTCTCTCTCTCTCTCTCTCTCTGTCTCTCTCTCTCTCTCTTTCTCTTTCTCTCTCTCTCTCTCTCTCTCTCTCTCTCTCTCTCTCTCTTTCTCTTTCTCTCTCTCTTTGTTTTTCTACATCTATCTGTGTAGGTCCATTATCTATGTGTCTCCTTTTCTCTCTCTCTCTGTCGTTCTATCTATCTATCTATCTGTCTACCCATCTCTTTCTTAATCTCTCCCTCTCTTTTCCTCCCTCTATTCCTCTCCTCTCTCCTTTTACATGGAGCTGGTACCACTTGCTCCCCAAGTCGAGCATTAATTTCTTAGGCGATCTAACCTCTCGTTCCGACTCTCTGATCCCTTATCGGCAACCTGCTTCCCGGTTTCCCGTGATTCAATTATGTATGTTTATGAATCTCTCTTCTTCTCTTCTTCGCTTCCTCTCTCTCTATCTTTCTCTTTCTCTCTCTCTCTCTCTTCCTCGCTCTCTCTCTTTCTTCCTCTCTCTTCCTCTCTCTCGACAGGGGAGCAGGAAAAAGAATGCAGGGTGTGTAGGTCACCAAGGTCACAGACCATATTACACAATATCTTACAGTATCCAATGCTTCAGATTTACAGAAACTCTGAGATAGCTGGATAGGTCTAGATAGCGCTCTCTCTCTCTCTCTCTCTCTCTCTCTCCCTCTCTCCCTCTCTCCCTCTCTCCCTCTCTCCCTCTCCCCTCTCTTCTCTCTCTCTCCCTCTCTCTCTCTCTCTCTCTCTCTCCCTCTCTCTCCCTCCCTCCCTCTCCCTCTCTCTCCCCCTCTCTCTTCCTCTCCCTCTCCCTCTCTCTCCTCTCCCTCTCTCTTCCCTCTCCCCTCTCCCCTCTCCCTCTCTCTCCCCTCCTCCCTCTCTCTTTCTCTCTCTCTCTCTCTCTCTCTCTCTCTCTCTCTCTCTCTCTCTCTCTCTCTCTCTCTCTCTCTCTCTCTCTCTCTCTCTCTCCCTCTCTCTCCTCCTCTCCCTCCCTCTCTCTCCTCTCCCTCTCTCTCTCTCCTCTCCCTCTCTCTCTCTCCTCTCTCTCTCCTCTCCCTCTCTCTCTCTCCTCTCCCTCTTTCTCTCTCCTCTCCCTCTCTCTCTCTCCTCTCCCTCTCTCTCTCTCCTCTCCCTCTCTCTCTCTCCCTCTCTCTCCCTCCCTCCATCTCCCTCTCCCTCCCTCCCTCTCTATCCCTTCTCTTCCTCCCTCTCTTTGGATGTTTCATTGCCCTGCAACAGTCTGCTACCTAATACACTCCCCACGTTACGACTCTAGTATTTCCCTGTTGATCTGTGGAAGTTCATTTCCTGTTTTATTGCCGTGGTATTATAGCCCTTTGCATCAGGCATTGCCACGTCCAGTTCCCTTTATGCGGCTGCCGTTTGTTCTATTCTATTAATCCCTTTGTCTCACTTAAATCTCCCTCTTCGTCTATTTCTAGCCTTTATCTCCCTCCCTGTCATTACTCCCACTAATTCCCATCCTTTAATCCCCATCATGTTCGCCCTCCTGACATCCCTCTCCGCCTCTTCTCCCCCCTCCATCCCCCCCGTCCTCCCCATCCCCACCCGCCTGTCACAGGCGCACCTGGCACCGGTCATCATTCAATAATTACTAAATCATCCGACGAGCCGACACTGAGGAATGACATCCATTTAGAACACGTTGGTCGGGGGGTTTGAGTTGTTCTGTTGTATCGAGGGGGGTGGGCGGGGGCAAGCAATGCGTATTGTTGAAGTGTACAGCTATAGAGATGTACAGACTCCCTGCTCTGTTGCTGCGGCTAGATACACGCCGTGACCCCTTCTCACAACACAGGAAGCACACAAAGGCAATGTGTAGCTTCTCTGTACAGCTCCCCTTGTCGCCCTTTCTTGTTGTTTCGTCTATGTCTTCCTCTGTTTTCAAGTCTTTCACCTATGTGTCTTTCTCTTAGATATTTTTTTTCTCACGTTTCATTTTATTTAATCATCCATTTTGCTTCTTCCTCTCCCACTCCAGTTTTCATTTTTTTGGCATTTCGTCATTAACCTTACAACAGTTATTCACACTTCCTGTTTCCTTCTTTTTATCCGATATCATCCCTTCTTATCCTGGAACCTTTCCCTTCCTTTCCTCCTGAACCGTGTCTCTCCCCTTCCCTCCCACCTCTCCTCCCATCCACCTTCTCCGTCTCCCCTCCCCCCACTCCCTTTCCCTCTCCCCGCCCCTCCCTCCTCTCTCCCTCCTTCCCCTCCCCCATCACATGCAGCGAACCCTATCGCTCTGCACTCGCTCGATACGTTAAAATCCGACATGCAACCTTCTTTATACATTATACAATGCTCCGAACTGGAACGGTTTAAAGCCAGCGACTTCAAAAGGCGAGGGTAACGACTGGCGACATCACGCGAAACAGACGACGTGTCGCTGACCTGCATGCACACAGAGGGAGACCAGCTGTGTAAAGATGATACCCGTAATAACACTAGCTTAGGCAGGGGGATGGGCGACGCATGCAATGGAGGAGGAACTAGAGTTAGAAATTAATAATAAGAGTGAATGATGGGAGGAAGGAGAATTATAATAATGCCACTCGTGTTATTTTCCACACGAGAGCGCACGGCATGCCTTGTCCGCCCTTGTTAGCGTCGCCGGGTACTAGCACTTAGCATGTTGTCCTCTTCGGGAAATGTTTAAATATGATATTGGAGAGGATAGAACCAGTAGAAGTGGTAATAATAATAGCGATGATAATGATAGTGATATTGATAATTATATTAATAATAAGGATAATAATTACAATAGTAACACCAATAATAATATCATCTACGTGAAAATGCAACGGAATAAGGATGCAACGCGACGCCAAGTCAAAAACACCTCCAACAAAAAAGAGTTGCAATCAAGCTTAATATAAAACAGATCCGTTTCACACAAATTAATTGCTTCGCATAACAGACCATGAAAGGATAAGTACCAAGACCCTGAACCGTAAAAACGTTTAGGATAAACACAAATGGATTTACGGCCATAAAATGCCATAATCATAAATCTGCCAACATCAACACCAGATCTCATTATCTCAACATGACCCCCTTATAAAGCATTTAAGACTAAATTAAATTCCAAAATTAACCAAGGCCATAAAAAAGCATAAAATTAAAATAATGTAAACAAACTAATGTAGGTGAGAGCACATGAAAGACGTTCCTATAAGAAGGCCATAAATAAAAAAAGGGA
This sequence comes from Penaeus japonicus, assembly GCF_977035675.1. Taxonomy (NCBI): domain Eukaryota; kingdom Metazoa; phylum Arthropoda; class Malacostraca; order Decapoda; family Penaeidae; genus Penaeus; species Penaeus japonicus. The sequence goes on along the minus strand of NW_028234406.1, from coordinate 15,737,463 downwards.
ATGAATAATGTCAAACAGCGTGGTCGGCTGCGCAAAGGAGTGGCGGGCGAGTGACGTCACGACACGATGGATGCACTCGTTCCGGAGTTTAACCGCCCTGATAGACGACCGCGGGAGACGCAAATCGTGGGCAGAACAGGATGTTTTGTTCCCTTCACCGTACGTCAAAATAAATATTAATCGCGTTAGATTAGCATGTGTGGCTCTCTTTATCCTCAGCAGGTAAAATAAGCGTGGTTGTATAAATAGCCAGTTTCTTCTGATTTACGGCTAGTCGAGATTACACATTTCCTATTTCGGTTTCCTTCGAGTGTTAAAACTCTTTGTAGACGACAAACAAGTGACTACCGCTTCCTCCAGGGTGGATACGGACAGGAAACGGAATATTATGGCAATTACGGCCCAGATATGATTTTTTTTTCATCCTCCGTTAGGACAACCCTACACGTGTAACCATTCACCAATTGCAAGTTGATTTTCTCTTCGGTCTTGCAAGGTGCCATTAGAGGGCTTTGTGATATTTAATCTGTAATTTTCTTTAAATGAAATACGATTTGCGGCGGTCAAGTGTGTACTTTGAAGACAATGCAGGTAATTTCCGCTATTATATTTCCTTACCTGTATCATTATTAAAATGAGAGGAAATTACACCCATAGACGTGTGTGTGTGTGTGTGTGTGTGTGTGTGTGTGTGTGTGTGTGTGTGTGTGTGTGTGTGTGTGTGTGTGTGTGTGTGCGTGTGTGTGTGCGTGTGCGTGCGTGTGCGTGTGCGTGGGTGTGCGTGTGCGTGTGTGTGTGTGTTTGTGCGTGTGTGTGTATGTTAGCGTGTGCGTGTGTGTGTACGTGTGCGTGTGCGTGTGCGTGTGTGTGCGTGTGCGTGTGTGTTTGCGTGTGTGTGTGTGTGTGTGTGCGCGCGCGCATGCGTGTGCGTATGCGTGTATGCGCACGCGAAGGTATATGCGAACGTATAAATATGTGCGTAAGTACGAATATCTGCGTATATGCGATCCCACGAGAAGCATGTGAGTGTCTGACCGTCCGTGTCTAGTCGTGAGCCAAAGGTTCTTCACTCAAGTACGGAATCGCTCCAAGACGATCCTCTGGTCGTCTGATACGTATCCGTTTCCATTTTTTTCTTTTTCTTTTTTCTTTTTTTTTTACCTACAGACGAGCGAGTCAGCAAATTGGCCCAGAATCCACGCTTGGAACGTGGAAACGCCTGGAAATTCATGACAGAAAAAAATAAGAAGAAAATAATGTGTAGCAGGAACTGGTGTGAACTCTTAACCCTCGAAGCAACAAGAGTGTGCAATTCATGATCTCTAACCAGTGGGAACAGGAGCTAAGTCCTTAGCGCGTATATAAGAAGCATGTTATTTATTCGGCAAAGAGACGAAGGGATAGTCATGGAGGGGAGAGTGAGGGGAGAGAGAGGGGGAGAGAG
>NW_028234406.1:15728519-15731019 GCF_977035675.1 Penaeus japonicus | reverse complement strand
GGGGTGGGGGGGAGGGGGATGCAGAGGGGGAGGAGGGGCAGGATACAGAATGTGGGGCGAGTGGGGGGGAGGTGGGATTGAAACTGGAGGATAGGAAACTGAGTTAGGAAGGGGGGGTGGGGGGGTGGAGGTGTGGAAACTGGGTGGTTTGGGGGGGGAGGGGAGCAGAGGGGAGGAAACTAGGTGGTTTGGGGGGGAGGGGAGCAGAGGGGATGAAACTGGGTGTTTGGGGGGAGGGGAGCAGAGGGGAGGAAACTGAATGGGGAAAGAGAGAGATGGAGATAGATATGAAAGAGGAATTGTGGAGAAGGGGGAAGGTGGTATGGGGAAGAGGGGGAGTAGGGGAAAGATAACTAAGAAGGGAAGAGGGGGGGGGGGGTGAGAGGGAACAGAGGAGAAGACACTGAGTTGGAAGAAGGGAGATGGAGAGCCGGACTAAGAATGGCGGAGAAGGGGAGATGGGGTGAGGGGAGATGAGGAGGAAAGGAATGACTGACAAGGAAAGCACAAAGGAGAGGATAATGTGAGAGGGGAAAGGATACAGGACGAGGATGTAGTGTAACGAAGGAGAGAAAGTAGAGGGGAAAGATGACAAGGGAAGAGATAAAGGAATGATAAGAGGAAAATAAGGAGAGGGAGAAGAGAGAGGGTAAGAAAAGGAAATAAAATAGAAGACGGACAGAAGACGAACAGGGGGAGGAAGAGCAAGAAAAGAAAGACGCGACCCCGACGAACGCGTAAAAAGAATAGAAAAAAAGAGAAGACGGGAAGGAGGAAGGAGGCAATTAACGTCAAAGACCACGTTAAAGTCAGAAGAAACGAAAGTGAAGAAACGGAGCAAATAAAAGACAGGTCATTATGAATATGAGACTGAAATGCGAGACAGAAAGAGAGAGAGAGAGAGAGAGAGAGATGTGGGGGAAGGGGACGGAGGAAGAAGGGAGGAGAGAAGGAGGAAAGAGGGAAGGAGGGAGGGAAGGAGGGAGGGAGGGAAGAAGGGAGGAGAGAAGGAGGAGGGAGGGAAGGAGGGTGGGAGGGGAGGGAGGGAGGGAGGGAGGGAGGGAGGGAGGGAGGGAGGGAGGGAGGGAGGGAGGGAGAGAGGGAGGGAGGGAGGGAGGGAGGGAGGGAGGGAAGGAGGGAGGGAGGGAGGGATTGAGGGAGGAGGGAGGGAGGAGAGAGGGAGGGAGGGAGGGAGAGAGGGAGAGAAGGAGAGAGATAGAGAGAGATGGGGGGAGGGAAAAAGGGGAGAGGATGAGAGGAAGAGAGATAGGGGGTGGGAAGGAGAAGGGTGTAGGAGAGATAGGGGGGGGGAGTGGGGGAGGAGGAGGAAGAAGAAGGAGGAGAGAGGGAGAGAAGGAGAGGGGAAGAGAGGGTGTGGGAAAGAGAGAGAGGAGAGGAAGAGAGATTGGGGGTGGAGGAAAGGGAGGGGAAGAGAGAGAGAGAGAGAGGGAGTTGGGGGAGTTGGGGGATGGTGGAGGAAGAGGAGGAGGAGGAGGAGAGAAAGAGAGATGGGTCAAAGAGAGATATGGAAGAGCTAGTCCATAAGCGAAAACAGATAATTCTGCGAGAGTTCCACCTGCGAGAGAACACAACAACAAAGCAAGAGGCGAACAAGGTAGGACGGTGGAGGTATAAAATATGGAGGGAGAGGGGGGAGAGGGGGAGGAGACGAGGTCATAGGATGCTGAGTGTGAAACAGGCTGGAAAAAAGAGAGGATTTAGTGTGCGTTTGGGAGTTGGAAAGAAGAGGGAAATGGAGCATGTGCGGAACGCGTTAGTGTGAAAGGAAAGAATTTAGAAACACTGGGGAACCGGCAAAAGAAATATGAAATAAAAATGAAATACATGTAAAATAAACAAACAGATAAAGGTGGAACCGTTTTAAAGTGATAAAAGACGAAGACGCAGAGACGAAGCCAAAAACTTGACAAAACATAGACAAACAGAGAGGAAAGATAGAGCCAGAGAAAGAGAAACAGTGGGATAAATAGATAAGCAGGTAGATAGAAAGAGAGAGAGAGAAAGAGAGTGAGAGAGAGAGAGAGAGAGAGAGAGAGAGAGAGAGAGAGAGAGAGAGAGAGAGAGAGAGAGAGAGAGAGAGAGAGAGAGAGAGAGAGAGAAAGAGAGAGAGAGAGAGAGTAAAAAGACGCTAAACAACAAATAATGAAGCAAGGGGAAAGTCATACCAGTAAACCACCAAAAGAGACATGACATGAAACAACAGACGGAGAAGGGAAGAGAGAAAGAGAACGGGAGAAAGAGAACTGGTCCGAGTCACGCGTGCAGTCAATAACACCGGAGAGGAGAGGCAGGTCACAGGTCAAGGGGACGCGGTAAGCAACATGTGAGAGAGCGAGGAACACTGAGGGGAGAGAAAGGGAAGAAGCAAAATACACGCAAGACAGATAGAAAGGAAAAAGGGAAAGAGGAGAGGCGGGAAACAACGAATAGATATAGGTGGCGGGAAGAGGATGATGAAGAAGGTGTAAATAATACGTCA
>NW_028234406.1:15693519-15696019 GCF_977035675.1 Penaeus japonicus | reverse complement strand
AAAGAACAAGTTACCAAATTTCATGAATATTTCAATTCAAAACATGATAGCATTAAATTTACAGTTGAAATAGAAAGGGAAGGACACATTCCTTTCTTAGATATAGACATTAAAAGATACAATGGAACTTTTGTTACTTCAGTTTATAGGAAGCCCACTTATACTGGTCTTACTACACAGTATGACAGCCTCATTCCCCAAAGATACAAAACAAATCTAGTCCAAACTCTAGTCATGAGAGCATATAAAATTTCTAAAACTTATCATATTTTTTGTGAAGAAATAGAGTTCATTAAGAACACACTGAGAAAAAATGGTTTTCCGAATTTTGTTCTAGACAACGCTATCAGGAAAACACTAGATAAGATCTTTATCAAAAAGATCCTGTGCTCACTGTCCCAAAAGATGACATCTTTATTCATCTACCCTATATTGGCCAACCTTCCCATGCACTTGCCAGAAAGTTGACTTATGTAATAAACCATAATTACAACACAGTCACTCTTAGACCCATTTTTAAAGCAACTAATACTATTAGCAGTTTTTTCAAAACCAAAGATAAGGTTAGAGACTCCCTAAACTCGTCTACTGTATATAAATATGTATGTGGTAGCTGTAATGCTGTCTATGTTGGAAAGACCACCCGAAATCTTTCCATTAGAGTAGACGAACACAAAGGAATCTCTTTCCGGACAAAATCCAGATTGAATAAACCAATGTTTTCATCCATCAGAGATCATAGTGAAGAGAATGATCACCCAATCAATAATTGCAATTTTTCCATTATTGACTCTGCTACCTGTGATTTAGATTTATGTATTTTAGAAAGCATTTGGATATGGAAACTAAAACCTGAATTAAATGAATATAGTTCATCAACCAACCTTGAAATATTAAAATAATACAGTCACCCCCGTATCCATTTTCTTCTTCTTGGCACGGGTTGTGTGCTCTTATTTCTTGACACTTTTACTCTGTGTATAACCAACCAACATAAAGCAAGTATGTATGGTATTTTATGAACCTGTGTTTTACCTTTTTGATGCTTTTGTATTATTCTTAATTATGTTTACTTTTACTATTTTATTACTTTTAACATGTATGTTTTTATTCTTATATTACAGTCACTGATGATGAGTATTGTAATACTCGAAACGTTTGAAATAAATAATGTTCCCTGCTGCCCTGGCTGTTAACTTCCTTATTAAGGCCCGCTTCCCAGCTGGAAGATCAATTGTACAAGTATTAAGAAGATATGGAGAGTCTGTGGTACGTCTATTCAGGGATTATGAGAAGAATCATCTCAAGCTTAGAAAAAGTTTACTTGATTTACAATTTCTCAAAGAGTGCAAACTTAACAAGTTAGTGCCCAAGTTCCTGAAAATTAAGATTTGGAAATTAGATCGTTCCACTAAGAAAATATATAGAGAATTCCAAGAACAGCTTTTAGACATAGAAATAAAGAGTAAAACAGATGAAGTGACTAAGAAAAAGAACCTAGAAAATCAAGTCATCAGTAAACTGAAAGCAACCCTCTCAGTGCTAGATTATAATCATATAACAAATTTTGTCACCAGAACTAATGACAAAAAGTTAAGTGATGTGAAATTTAAGCATGAAAACAAATTGTTTCAGTTAGGTGTGGATAACTTACATGACACTGTGAATCCGGAAAAAGTAGTGTATAATCTATCTAATTTTCCCTTATCTCCTGCTCTCAAAAAGGTTTTAGCTAAAGGTTTGAAATATGCTATTACTCCTCATAAATTACACCTGCCTAAATTTCTTCTACAGTTTGAAAAGCTTTTCAAAGCCCTTGACAAACATGACATTTTGAATAAGGATTCTCATATAAGTCAAAATGTAAAATCTACCATTAGAAACTTAGCCTTCTCACATTACTACAGTTTCAATTGCAACAAAACAGAATCTGGTTTAAAGAAAGAAGAGGTCAAACTTTTGAAGGGTTTAGGAAACAACAAAGACATTATTGTTACTAAACCAGACAAAGGCCAAGGTGTTGTGCTTTTAAACAGGCAGAATTACATAGACAAAATGTTGAACATCTTATCTGACCCTGCTAGATTTACTTTAGTCAATGAGGATCCTCTAAAAATCATTATCAGGAAGGAAGACAAATTAAATAGAGTATTAACAGAATTAAAGAAGCAAGATGTAATTGATCAATATACTTATTCAACCTTACATGCTTCAGGCTCTAAACCAGGTGTAATTTATGGCTTGCCCAAGATCCACAAGGAGAATACTCCTCTTAGACCTATTCTGTCAGCCATAGGAACAGTGAATTACAATATTGCAAAATTTCTTGTGCCCAAACTAAAGTGTTTAACAACCAATGTACATACTATACATGATACTTTTTCTTTTGTAAATACTATTTCTATCATTCCTAATGCTGATCAATATTTCATGGCCAGTCTTGATGTGACCAATTTGTTCACAAACGTTCCATTGCAAGAAACTTCCAATATAATTTTAG
>NW_028234406.1:15686019-15688519 GCF_977035675.1 Penaeus japonicus | reverse complement strand
CAATCTTAATTTTCTAAGAATTTACCAACTATTCAATGCAGTTTGCCATGAATATAATACATAAAAATGTTGATAATTGAAGTTCTATTTTTTCATCTGTACAGAGAAAGCATATAACATAGATATTACTTGAACATTTGAATAATAAATGTCTATGATAATTTGGCCAAAATATTCATCTATCATTTATCGACAAAGTTACATAAAAAAATAATAAGTTTCTTGTAAATCAATCATAACTTTTACAAAGTCTATATTTCAATTATTGTATGATTAACAGATAAAACTTGATTATTCCTATCATTTACTAATTTCAAAGAAACCAAAGAATACATTCAATGCAAACCCTTCTATCTTCTTTCAAACAGAATGTAATGTTACTGCCATATATCTAAATGGTTCAGAAGAAGGAGCAAGTACACTGAAATACAATAACGTATAAATTAAGGTATATAAATCACTACCAACCTGGTACGGTACAGGATGTGATTGTTGATGCTGCTGTCAGGAAAGTTGTTATGCATCTACTGTCCACACTTCAAGTCATGCTGTTCTATCCCAATGTAAAGAAAATAATATAAGTTAGGATTGCAAAGTAAATTACGATATCTGTTCTGCAAGCAAAATAACCTATGCAAGGTGCTAAATATACACTAGTCTACAATTCATATAAATCAAAATGCCTTGAACTTTTATCAATGATCTCTTAGTAATCTATATCCTCTTATCTTTGGTAGTTAATGTTAATTAATTAATTAATTAATTAATTAATTAATTAATTAGTTAATGTTACTAAACAATATCAAAAAAGCTGTTTACTTAAGCAGTATAAACTTAACTTCTTCAACTAATTCTAAAATGGCATCAGGCCAAATTAAACTAGTTTACTAATCATTGTAAAATTTTCTATGGGTGCAAAAAAAGAAAGTAAAGAAGAGTAAGTACAGACTAAGAGAAATTCTTAAATATGGCTGTTATAGACTGACCTAAAAACCCAACACTCAAACAGTTTGTACTTTAAATAGGTTCTATGTAATTGCAGTGACATGAAATTTACAGAATCATAAAATATCTGTAGAATAGGACATCTATAATCTTATTCTGGTTATAAAATGAAAACACCACTACCACCACTAAAACTTAGCTGGTTCTTCATAACACATATCTCAATGGGATGTCACTCACTTGCTGACAGAGATCACATTTTTCCCTCAATCGACAAAGGCTGTGTCCAAAACGGCTGCCGTGTGGCCCTTCAGAACAACCGGACACTGCCCGCTGGCTGCATCCCATATCCTGAGCTGCATGTCCCCTCCCCCCGACAGCACCACAATGCCCGAGGGGAAGAGGCGGCAGGTGTATACGTCAAAGAGATGACCTTCCAGCAGTCTCTGGAATTATCAAGAAACTTATATGGTATATATCCAATTACAGAATGTATGCAATTTAGAAAATAAGTAAATATACAAAAAAAATCAATAAAATTTAATACTTTCTAAAGTAGTTAGCAATATCATATTGCTGACTACTGCAATGTGATATTGCAAGCAATATATGTACATTTTTTATCGATAGTTCTTTAGCTCATTGAAAGAAATCTGACTTTCTGATGATTCCCCAAAATCTGAAATCATCAACATCCACTTATCAATACACTATCAATACACAATTAGAAAAAAAACCCAGTGTAATAATAATCTATTGCATTTGGCTTGCAGGCCTCTTGAAATCTACTTTACAAGACTTTATACACATGATTTTTGTTGCTCGACCATCCTCAGATGCTCAGATATTATCTAAAACTAATCATAAGGTTAACTGAATTATAACTTAACAATAGTGATATGAAAGGTGTGAAATTATTTGTAATCACAATCTTAGCAAAATCAGGAAGATATTTAATCCAACTGGATACCTCATCATCAAGCAGACCTTTAAAAATAATTCAAATATCTAATACAGAAAAATAATTGTAACTATATGATATCAATAGCAGGGCAACATTTTATTTTCCCAATGATCAAAAGAATCTTCCCAGGAAAAATACTGTACTTTGTATACTGTGCATTTCCTAAAGTCATGGTTTCACTATTGAGACCCAGCACTGATCTCTGAGCTGCCCAGCCTCCTTATTTTGTTACATTACAACGCCATGGACTAGGCATGTCTATATAGCTTCAAATTCTTTTAATGATTTTTTAATAGCATATTATTTGAAAATCTTCAAGGACACTCATAGCCCAAGAAAAAAAGCAGGAACTAAGCAAAGCTCTCATTGTTCCCCAGACAGTGTGTCTAGGCCTAGCCAAAAGGGTGTTAATCCCTGCCTCGAGTCAGATAAGGTTGGCTTCAGAAATTAATATTCTGTATATCTTTTGATCCACTTTCTGAATGTTCCTAAAGGGTTCCTCTTAATCTGGATTGCATGAATACATGACCTGTCTACTATGTTTGTTTTTTTTATATAAATTTATATATTACTTTTTTGCACACAGCTCAA
>NW_028234406.1:15651019-15653519 GCF_977035675.1 Penaeus japonicus | reverse complement strand
ATGTCCTTCCTTCTCTTCCTCCTCCTCATCATCTCGTCATCACCATCATCATCATCATTATCCTTATACCCGTCCTCCTCCTTCTCATCATCAACTCGTCATTATCACCATCATCATTATCATTACCATTATCATCATTATTATCCAAATTCTCCTTATCATCATTATTATCCTCATCCTCATTATCATAATCATTCAAACATTAACCACAGTGATATTACGTTTGTGTATACATGTATGTAACTGAACATATGATCACTGAAACCTTAAAGCTTCTTCACTCATACATCTAATATTCAATCGAGCTTCGATAACTCACTCAGTTGCGTGCTAGACTTCTAGACTCCTTCAAGCCGTTAAAAACTATTTTGATTATTATTGTAATCGTTGATAGTGTTATTGTCAGTGTTATAACTAGTATTAATGTTGTTATTTCGTTATAAAGCTATTAGCATTATCATTATAATTTTTATCATTATTATTAACATTATCAGCTATTTGTTATCTTTGTTATTGTTATCATTCTTTAAATTAATTATATTACTATCACCATGACTATCATCATTATCCTTTTCATTATCAATCACATCTTCATCATAATCATTATCATTAGTATTATGATTGCCGTCATTGTTGGCAAACGCACCAGTATGATCTTTTCATAATCATTATAATTGTTAGTGTTATTATGATCATCCTCATTGTTATCACTATCATCATTATCCTCATTATTGTTATCACGTTTACAATTGTTGTTGTCTTTTTTACTTTCACTTAATCATGATTAACTATATTGCTCTAAAAAAAACTATAAATTATATTCTTATAACCATCAAAATTATCACCATCATCATGATTATCCTCCTCCTCCTCATCATCATCATCAGGGTCATCATAAACATTAATGTTATCAATATCAAGACTGTATTTATGTATATAACGGAACATATGATCATTTATATATCCTTACTCATACACGAAGAAACATCCGGGCTTCGATTGCTCACTGAGTCACCTTCTGCCTCGGGTCTGCGTCTCCTTTATTCATCAGCTGAAAATCTATTTTTTTGTTATAATTGTCATCAATATTATCATAATCATGATATAATAATTGTCATCATGGTTGTTATTATTATCTTTATTATCATTATTATTTGTATTTTTGATATTGATATTATCATTATTGTCATCAATATTGAAAGTGCTATTACTTTTGTTATTATCATCATCACTATCCTTATTCTCATCATTGATATTATTCTCGTTATAGTCATTTATTATATTATCATGATTATCATTATCATAATCATTATCACGATATGTATCAATATTTTAATCATCATTACTTTAATTGATTTTCAGTATTACATTTATAACTTTCATCATTCTTAATGTTGCTGATTACTGTTACCATTACTATTTTTCATTATCCTCATTATCATAATCATTGTTACCATTTTTATTGTTATTACTGTTATTTTCATTCTCTTTCATAGTATTTCTTTTAATGTTATCATTGTTATAATATTTTTTTTTATATTATTTCTTATATCATTATTCTTTATATGATTAATATTATTTTTGTAATTGGCATTATCATATTTTAGTTATCATAAACACTATTGTCATTTTCATTATGCTTATTATTGTCATTATCATTGACATCATTAATAAAATTAGTATTACTTCATCAATTGTATATTTATTATTGCCTTTACCATTATTATGACAATCCACCTTATTATTATCATCTTTATCATCACTATTACAATTATTGTTATTCTTATCATCATTATTACTGTGATTATCATTTACAGTATTGCTAGTAGTATTATCATTGACGTTATAATTATCGTCATCCTTCTCTTTTTATTATTATTGTCTATACTGCTATTGATAACACTGACCTATTTCTTTTTATTATCATTATTATTGTTGTAATCGTGATTTTCATAACCATTATCATTATTACTATTATTATTACCATCTATGTTCTTGTTATTATCATTATCCTTCTTCTCTCCTCCGTGTTCTCTGCTTTCACCACCTGTCAAGTAAATGGTTTTCAGCTTAGTCATAATAATTCACTTGTATTTGGTTTAGCTTTTTTGGATAGCTTTCCAAAGACACTGCTGCCGAAAATCGATGAAAGGTTCCACCCGCTTTCAACAATAGGATTAATCATTTACTTAATATGAAGTAATGAGTACCACCATTGCTGTACATGTATGAAGTACGTGCACAGGTTTCTGGCGAGTTTCGAGAAAAGAAAAAAAGAAAAAAAAAAAAAAAAAAAAAAAGAAGAAAGAAAGAAAGAGAGAAAAAAACGTAAGGTATATTTGGTATAACATTCTAATACATGATAAAGCGTTTTGTTGAGGTTTTATATTCACTACATTTAGTTCTCTAGTATAATTAGATGTTATTTCGAATTTTCAAATAACATTTTCTGGCATAGATATTTTACCCGCACTATATCTGATACTCTGAGTGGTCTTTG
>NW_028234406.1:15626019-15638519 GCF_977035675.1 Penaeus japonicus | reverse complement strand
GAGAGAGAGAGAGAGAGAGAGAGAGAGAGAGAGAGAGAGAGAGAGAGAGAGAGAGGGCGAGAGAGAGCGAGAGAGAGAGAGAGAGAGAGAGAGAGAGAGAGAGTATGAGAGAGAGGAGAGAGACCGAGAGTAGAGATAGAGAGAGAGAGCATTATTCATTCACCCTTGCATAATTTGTGCTGGTAAAATATTCTTTAGAGAGAGTTTTAGAGAGAGACATAGAGAGAGAGAGAGAGAGAGAGAGAGAGAGAGAGAGAGAGAGAGAGAGAGAGAGAGAGAGAGAGAGAGAGAGAGAGAGAGAGAGAGAGAGAGAGAGAGAGAGAGACACTGAGAGAGCGAGAAGGAGAGAGAGTATGAGAGAGGGAGAGACACAGAGAGAGAGAGAGAGTGAGAGAGATGCATTAATTCATTCACAACCTTGCATAATTTTGTGCTTGGTAAAAATAAAAATAATCCCCCCCGCCCCCCCCCCCCCCGTATAGAGAGAGTTTTAGAGAGAGACATAGAAGGAGACCGAGAGTAGGGATAGAGAGAGAGAGAATTAATCATTCAACAAGCCTTTCATAAGTTGTGCTGGTAAAATATTCTTTAGGAGAGATTGTGTTTAGAAGAGTATGGACATAGAAGAAAGAGAAGAGGAGAAGAGAGACCGAGAGATGAGAGAGAGAGAGAGAGAGCATTATCATTCACCCTTGCATAATTTGTGCTGGTAAAATATTCTTTGGAGAGAGTTTTAGAGAGAGAGAGAGAGAGAGAGAGAAAGGAGAGAGAGAAAGGAGAGAGAGAAAGGAGAGAGGAGAGAGAGGAGAGAGACCGAGAGAAGAGATGGAGAGAGAGAGCATTATTCATTCACCCTTGCATAATTTGTGCTGGTTAAATATTCTTTAGAGAGAGTTTTAGAGAGAGACATAGAGAGAGCGATAATTAGAGAAGAGAGAGAGAGAGACGGAGAGATAGAGATAGAATGGATAGAAGAGAGTAAGAGAAAGAGAGAGACAGAAGGAGAGAGAGAGAGAGAGAGAAGGAGAGAGAGAGAGAGAGAGAGAGAGAGAGAGAGAGAGAGAGAGAGAGAGAGAGAGAGAGAGAGAGAGAGGTTGTATGTTACACGGCATCATAAGACATTATGGAAAAAATAAACGATGGTGATAATGATAAAAACAAAAGCAATAATAATGAATATAATAATGAGAAATACAATGATAATATACACACACACACACACACATACATATACATATATACTTGTGTGTGTATGTATACATACATATAAATATATATACATACACACACACACACACACACACACATATATTATATATATATTATATTATATATATATATATATATTTTATATAATTATACATTTTGTATAAATATATACATACATAATCTATCTATCTTTAAATCAAATCTATTATTATCTATTCTATATATATAAAATATGTATATATATATATTTTTATATATATATTATATATATATATATATATATATATATGTATATATGTGTGAAAAAAATTTAAATTTATATGTTATATTAAAAGAAAAAAAGAATAAAGAAAAAAAAAAGGAAATTGAAATAGACTATTATAAAATTTGCTCATAAAAAACATCGTTTCAACAGTCTATACCATTCTATTATCCGTTTAATCATAATATCAACCGAGCCCAATGTTGCAATTGCCACACCAGACTGACGGATGCACCTCCGGGAGCTCCAATAAGTCCAAAAAAAAAAAAAAAAAAAAAAAAGAGATAACACCTTACATAATGATAATACTGAAGATATCTTTGTTACTACTATTAATGATGGTGATAAAGATAATACTGGTGATGACCTGATTAACGATAATAATAATGTTAGTGAAAATAAATATATCGATGATGCTAATAACATAGTTACGGAGCCGCATATTCCGATAAAGAAACGAAAGATCTCCTATTGTGGCAATTTGTACGATTCTAAGCGATTGAAGTTTATGTGATGTGAGATGAGATGTGACAGACTCTCACCGTCATGGTCAGATCATGCCACTTCTCGGCAGGCTGTGGAATGCACTTTCGTCTATTCTCATGCCTTTAATGTTAGCATGCGTTCTGTTTAAACGATCTTACATTCACGACTGGAGATGAATATTCAAGAAAATAAGGATGCAAAATTCCTCTTTTCAGATCAAATTAACTCATGTTTCCTTCTTTGATCCTAAATGCAAAATTGACTCCAATGAATAGAATCAGCCTCTAGAATCAATGCAAATACACTATAATACAATATCACGCACACATTATTATCACAGAGACTCTTTCATAAAAAACAGTTTCGTATACCACACGTACCCACACATCCCTTTCCCCATATCAGTATATCACTTGCCTACACACATTCCCTTCATCCTGCAATGTACCCGCGCCTAATTAGATGATACTCTGACGCCACAGAAGTGTTCTCGTTAGTCGGTTGCAATTATGCTCAATAGGAGGCCTAACTCGGTTCGGGGTTCATTAATGGAAAGGGATCTGCGTAAACCCTTTCATCTGAGGAGGTTGGAGTGGGATTCAACACCGTAATGGCGCATTTTTTTTTTTTTTTTTACATTAGTGTCCCGTGTTATCCATGTCTAATTCAGATAATTTGATGTCATCGTAATAAAAGTGGCAAAAATGCACATACCTAAAAAGTAATGTTATAAGGGCGATGATGGCGTATACCTAATAAGCGGGATATTGAAATGAAAAATAGAATTGTTCAAAAGATGAAGTCGGTAGCCATATATACGAAAACAATCTTAGATGAAATGTTTATTTCACCGTTAAAAAAGAAGATAAAAGAATGTCTCGATTTTTCTAGGCAGTTACTATCGATTAGATTTCATTTATAATTTTATAAAGACATTTCATATAGATATTGACAACAACAACAACGATATTACTGTTGATGAAAATAACAAAACTGATGATAATGCCAAAAATAAAGCTACTCTTCTTACTATATAGTTTCTGAAGAGATGTGGCAGTTGTTAGTTTTTTTTAAAACGAAACGTGGAGAGAGATAGAGAGAGAAAGTGAGTGAGTGAGTGGCGTGAATGTGGCGAAGCGACCGTACTAACGAGGTGGTTGCCTAGCGGAGGTTGGTGGTTGATTTGTGTTTCTCTGTCTCTCACTCTCTCTCCCCCATCAACAATCATCTTTGTTGTAATTAGATTTTCCTTATGTCATTACATTTATTTTACTTATCATTATGATTAATATCTGTATTAAATCATGATATGGTTATGCCCAAGCCTTCATTCAATTATTAATCACCATAATGATTATGATTTATTTATTTAACGGCCAAAGGCAATACATGCATCAAGAAGATTAGATAACTAATCTGAAGTACAAATATATGTATTTTCTTCTCCGTTTTTTTATTATTATTATTTTAGCTTTCATTCAATTATCAATCACCATAATGATAATGATTTATTATATTAGCGGCCAAAGGCAATACATGCATCAAAAATAGATAACTAATTTGAAGAACAAAAAAATATATTTTCTTGTTTTTCTTTTTCTTTCTGTTATCGTAATATTAAAAAAAAGACTGAGCTTGTGTAAGGGTTAAAAAAGACCGATAGATACAGGAATTGCATAGGGGTGCATTTAGCCATTGAAAGGACCATCCAGGTAATTTAACCAGTAACCAGAAATAAGTGATTCATCTAATATCGGTTGCGTATATATGGCCATAATATTTTGCTGGTTGCTTCATCTATTGAACAACTCGATCCATCCTTTCTTTTGCGATGAGTGGTGTGTTACTATAACAAAAGTAATGTTATAGTGGCGACTATAGCATATACCTAATAAGAATTACAACCGTATTCTAAGTCCCTAGCACGCCGTGTACCTGACATGAACATACCGCGATTGGTATTCAAGAAGTGCGTGTTCGTGTCGAAAGCGTGTCAAAAGCGTGGCAAAATCATGGAGAGTATTGGAACAATCGTGGAAACTCTGTAACATGGGGGTAGGCTTACCACGATAGTTACACGGGCGAAAAAAATCATAATTTTACTGTACTCTTTCTTACCAATACTTCATATGAGCATACTACGTTTGGAAAGTAATATCTATATTGGATATATTAGGCATTATTGTCCTAGACTTGGATTACAAACTCATTTAGGAAAACATGGATTCTTTGCTGATCTTGGGTTTGTTTACCTTTTGGCGGACTTTTCGAAGGAGAGTGAAGTTAAATAAATGGTAAAAGTAGTCAGGAACGTAAAGTTAAAGTACATGATTATATGAACTATGTACACATTAAATCTATATGTATGAAATATTTAAGATGTACTGTATATACACACACAAAATAAGGATCTTTACATAAACACACGATCCCTCTCATCCCGTTTGTCTTGATGGAGCGTAGAGTGAATTATCAACCGCGGGTTCGTGAAATGGTTGTCAATTCTCTAACAAAGACATGAACTCGACATTGACACAACATGGACATAACATTGCCACGCCACGTAGAAATGTTCTAGAATACGACTGCTTTTATGAAAACGCGACAAGGACTCTGATCTCTCCCTACTATCTGATTAAACTATGATAGTGTTACGTATTTGAAAATGTTATATATGAATGAATTGGACATTTATAACGCCTTATGCCAGACCAAGGGAATTTTTCCCAAGTACTTATAGAAGCTGAGGACAAGGAGGTGGAGGTGGGCGTAGTTTAGATTTTTTTTCTCTCTCTTTGCCGTACAGGATGGTACTGACATTTTTTTTTTTTTTTTTTCAGAACCAAACTTTAATTTCCAAGTAGTTTTCTTGTTTCCATAGGACATTCGCAACCATGCTACTGGTTTACTGTTATCTAGTTCATAAACATTAATGATACTTCATGGTGTAGAATTCCAGCAACAAAGGATATTTACTCTCGCTTACAACGTGTCGATGCAAAACCGAAGAAGTGAATCAGCTGAGTAATGAAAGGTCTATAGTAGTGTGGGGTGCTTTGTTCGGAGAGTTTATATTCAAGTGAATCTTGATAAACTTCAAATACTCGGGGAAGGTAAAACACAGATGTGATTTGTTATATGTTATTTGTTATTGTTTTTTTCTTACGTGTTATTTCTTTTCCTTCTATTTTTTTAATGTTATTGTTTTCCTTATTACTTATTTTCCGTTTCGTATTTAGTTATTATTCATGTACATTAGTGGTATTACAGTATCAAATACAAGCGAGAAGCTTCAAATACATAGCCTATAATACTGAAATTGACAATGAGTTCTGCAGTGTTAAACAGTAAAGCAAGGAAATCCAATAATGTTGAAAGCCGATTTTATAATCACTATTCACTCATAACCAATTCCAATGTATACATATTGTATATGTATATACTTACACACACACACACACACACATGATGCTAAACGCAAAAATAGATAACGAAAAGGATAATAATAATGATTACAATTACAGAAATGATAAAAAATATAACAATAGCAATAATGATGATAACAATTAAAAAGATAAAAGAAAATAATCATAACAATAATAATAATCATAGTGATAGTAATAATCATCATGATACCAATGAAATGATAACAGTAATAATGATAAGGACAATAGAGATAAATATGAATAATAATCATGCCGATGATGATAACAGAGCTGCTAATGATCATTACAATAAAAATAATGATGATAAGACTAGCAAAGGCAACAATAGCAATAGTACTGAAGATAATGAGAATGATTGTAACAATGATAATAATGATGATAATAATAATTATGCTAACTATTATGCTAATAATGATAGTTTTAGCAGTAGTAGAAGTACTAGTAATAGTCAAAATTATGATAATGACGATGAGGATGACGATATAATGATAATGATAGTTATAGTAATAATGATGATGATAATAACGGTAAATACATTGATGTTATTAACAATAATTACTACCAATTATAACACTGGCTATGATAATAACGATAAGATGGTAATAAGACATTTAATCAAAACTACTATTAACGAGATACTAATATGATAATAATGATGATATTAATCTCTGCAATTCCATAAAGGACATTTGTATGGCGTCGTTTGCGCCCTATTTCCTTGATATTTTTTTCAATATTATTAACATGGTTCTTTATCAGGACTCCTTCAAATATAATTCTGGTATATTACAGGGAAGTAAGCATTACGGTAATAATTTGCAGCTGTAAATGTCACTGTATGTCAGATCTACTTGGACTCACGTTCGCGGCTCAAGGATGTGCCTTTCTGGTATCTACTGGAGAGTGTTATTAGCTTGTTTCACGTGCTTTCACGAGTTTATCCTCGCAACACCTGATTTTACAGATGTTGCACCGACAACTGAGATTGCGTTTAAAGCGGAGACTACTGCTACCCGGACACCACGGGTAACCCAAGGAAATAATGATGATAGTAATGATAATAATGATAATGATAATGGAATATCAATAAAAATGATAATAATTACGATGATGATAATAATAATAATAATAATAAGTACGATGATGATGATGATAATAATAATAATAATAATCACGATAATGATATTCATGATACTAATATTGATGATAATAATACTAATAATAATCATAGCAATAATGATAATAATAATAACAGTAATAAAATTCTTATAACGCAATGAAATCCCAAATTACAATAAAACAAACACCAGCGAACACTAACAACAAAATCTAAAATATTGATATTACCCTTAGTACCAAAACATGAAAGAAGGGGACGGCTCGCTGGAAAGAGAGAGGGGGGTGGGGGGGTATAGGGGCCAGCGGCAGGAGGTAATAAATCCTACCCATCCGAGGGCGCAGTCAAGCCCCTGCCTCTGGCCTTGGCCCTGGCCCTGGCCCTGGCACTGATCAAATATCCTCTGAAAATAACGCATCGAAGTCCGGAATTTAGGACGAGGCGCGTGGTGTGTAAAAGCCGCGCTCCGCCCGTAACGTTTAAAGGCTTTTTTTTTTTTTTTTTTTTTGTTATCATTGGCATTTTGATTGGTATTTGTCCTTGTTGTTATTTTTGTTTATCATTTTCATTATTATTATTGTCTTTGTTGTTTTTGTTATTATCATTTCTAGCATAAGCATCCGTAGATTTTTATGGTTGTTATCGTTAGATGATTGCGCCCACCATAAGGACATGTTATGTTGTATATGATAACAAAATGGATATGCTAAAGCCAACAATAAAAAAATAAAAATCATAGTAATACTAATAATGATAATGGTAATAGAAATAATAATAACGATAAGGATAAGGATTATAATGATGCTGATGCTGATGAAGATGAAAATGATGATGATGATTATGATAATGATGATGACAAATTTGTTAACGATATTATTATTCTACAATTATATTCATGATCATTATGATTATCATCACACACACACATATATAAACGTACTAGATTGACATAATAAAACACGACCGTGGAATATTCCTTTTAACCTAATGACACGTTTCTCACCGCTTCTGAAGATTAAAGGTTGCCAGTGTCTAATTCCCTTTAGTGCAGAATGCTTGGAAATATTGCCTTATCGTTCAACGTTGAAGTGCTCCTTGTGTGTTGCAACAGTTTAGTTTCTATTCCTTGTTTTCTTATTCGTCTTTGTCATTTTTTTTTCTTTCCTTTTCTCGAGTTTTCTCTCTGGTTTATATTCTGTTTAGAAAGCGGGAGATGTGTTGAAACAGCATTATAAGTCTTTCGCTTTGATTTTTTTTTTTTTTTGTCAGTGTTCAGTGTTAACATTCCTTGTCATGGTTTCACCGAGAAAGACTTTGATAAAAGGGATTAAGGTTAAGCATCGTGATGAATAGAGTATGGAAAGTGATGAATAGAGTATGGAAAGTGATGAATAGAGTATGGAAAGTGATGAATAGAGTATGGAAAGTGATGAATAGAATATGGAAAGTGACGAATAGAGTATGGAAAGTGATGAATAGAGTATGGAAAGTGATGAATAGAATATGGAAAGTGATGAATAGAGTATGGAAAGTGATGAATAGAGTATGGAAAGTGATGAATAGAATATGGAAAGTGATGAATAGAGTATGGAAAGTGATGAATAGAATATGGAAAGTGATGAATAGAGTATGGAAAGTGATGAATAGAATATGGAAAGTGACGAATAGAGTATGGAAAGTGATGAATAGAGTATGGAAAGTGATGAATAGAATATGGAAAGTGATGAATAGAATATGGAAAGTGATGAATAGAGTATGGAAAGTGATGAATAGAGTATGGAAAATAGCACTGAGGATCTCTAACATATGCAGATCCTAAAGCGCTCACACGCCACTATCTTAGAATCCAAGAAAGGTGTAAGGGAAGTAATGTAAAGAGATTAAAGCAAAGGGAGCCGGGAATGTGAAACTGCGGACGGAATATAAGATTACTTAGAGACCAACGTAAAGGGAATAGTTGTTAGAAAGAAATTCGAGTGAATGTCTAAGAAATTGGGGATTTAAGGAATGGGAAGATGGAGAATAAGAAATGGCATCTAGCCAAAGGAATTGGAAAGTGAAAAAAAGAAGATAAAACGACGGGGTGGAAAAGATTCTCACTTACTAATTCTCTCTCTCTCTCTCTCTCTCTCTCTCTCTCTCTCTCTCTCTCTCTCTCTCTCTCCCTCTCCGTCTTCTTACATACGGACTAGTGTAACACAATATATCGCTGAACGTTTTTGTGTGAGTAAGTACATGGCGCACATAAATGAGAATATCCTTTTCATAAATGAGGCTACAGCAGGTGAGGATATTCCTAATGATTACTGAATGAGGAAGAGGCCCATCCTTCAACGCCCTGAGGAGGAGCTTCCTTCATAGGATTCCGCTGTGGAGAAGCAACGGCCGAGAGAGCGAGTCGGATTGCGAATTTCCTTTGTTACATGTGCATAAAAAAATATATACCTGAGCATATTTTTCTTTCTCTTTTGCCGTTGTTATACCTATGGAAATCATCACGGCTGGACTTTCTTTCTTTGCTAGTATATTAGTGGTTAGATATGCATGGTGAATATAGTATATCATTTCAGTCAAGTACAGAATTTTAAAGTCACTTATGCATGTCTTAATCATGGAATATAACTGTTTGTTGAAGAGAAGATTTTCTGACCAAGTGATCAACAGAAAAGCTAGCTCTTTCCCCATTGTTTTTTTTTTTGGTTCACAGTAACGAGGGTGAAGAAGTTTGTATTCATTAAAGATTTATCTTCATGTATTTGTTTCCATAGAGACAAACCTTAGAGATTTCGATGGATATTACAGAATGCGTTTGGAAAGAGTAGGAACTTATCTTCTATTGATATTAATGATAATACTAACAATAACGATGATATTAATAATAATAATGATATAAACAATAGCAACAATGATGATGATAGATAATATACCTGAGGGTGTTAGAAAATATTTGCAGTCTATTAAAGTGAGCGATTGTTAGATATGTTGGCTAATCTTAGAATTATGAGCTCTTGTGTTTTACATGTGCAAATACAAAATAATCTTTAAAAAATATAGTTGTTTGTAAGTTCAACTAATTACAAGTATAATCTCTCTCTCTCTCTCTCTCTCTCTCTCTCTCTCTCTCTCTCTCTCTCTCCCTCTCTCTCTCCCTCTCTCCCTCCCTCTCTCTCCCCCCTCCCCTCTCCCTCCCCCCCCCCCCCTCCCCCCCCCTCCCCCCCCCCTCCTCCTCTCTCTCTCTCTCTCTCTCTCTGTCTCTGTCTTTCGCTCTCTGTTTATCTCCCTCTCCCTCTCACCCTTTCTCTCTGCGTCCCCCCCCCCTCCCATCTTTCTCTTTTTTTCTCTCTCTCTATTCCTATCTCTCATTCTTACTCTTTCTCTCTCTTATATATATATATATATATATATATATATATATATATATATATATATATACATATAATATATATATTTATATATATATATATATATATATATATATATATATATATATATATATATATATATATATAATCTTACTTACCGACATCTGATATATATACGATATATATTATTTATATCGCTTCCGTCTCATGAAAGATTCACATTCAATCCTAGAGCGAGCATCATCCGAACATGAAGAAAAAAACTCGGACACTTGTATGTACAAACATCATGCTATGGCTGAGCTACTTACTGTATCATCATCATTATCATTATGCGTTTACTTTTGCGTTATGTTAGCCGGGGCTTTGATAAGGTAAGTGCATTGCTATTGGGAACTGGCGATGGTGTCGGATGACTTAAAATGATGGATCTTCATATATTTTTCTTGAATATATTGGAAATGAAGAGGATAGTATGGTGAAATATATCACAATATTTCACCGGCATTATAATCTTATTAATCTATTCAATATATCTCCTAATCTCATTTATCTTACTTTATCAATTATTCTCACTTTGTTATGCTTTATCAACTGTTATTTCTAATATCACGATATCAAAATCGACACCATTCAAGCCTTTTTTCGATGAAAATAATACCTTTCCTTAAGACCCGTCAGAGCAATAAACAGGACCATTTCCTCCTTGTACCTTGACATACACATGGCCGTTACTTGTAGCCCCGTCCCCTTCGTTTTCCCGGGGAAACTAAACACAAAGCTTCCGTGTAAGTTTCCGGTCGGTGAAGGGTTTAGGGCAGGCGGACCTTATTACTGGCTCAGAGGGAAGAAAAAGTTTGATCAGTGGCGGAAAATTCCTTTGCGGAGATATTGGCGTCAAATGCGAATTGTTTCTCTGGTTTTCGCTATCGATTTTCTTTCTTTCTTCCTAGGTTAATTTGCTCTGCTACGAAATTGGTGATTTTTTTTTTTCATATTTACATATGTATCTCCACACAGGAACACACGCACACACACACACACACACACACACACACACACACACACACACACAAACACACAAACACACACACATACACACACACATACACATGTGTTTCTGCGTGTATGCGTGTGTAAATGTGCATGTCTGTCGGTGTTTGAGTATTCAACATCAGATATGACTTAATAAAAGCTTAGGAAGATATTTCCAATACCGAGTGATTAAAAAAAAAAAAAACTTCCGCTAACGAACGCGAATAGCATTAGATCTAATTACAGAATTCAGAGTACAGTATTGCCCCATTTTTAACTTCCACGGTTCGCTCAAAATGATTATTCGTTGGCGTTGAACAGCATTTATGAAGTCGTTTATTGTTCGACACATGATTTATTTATGATTCGTCAAATGACGTAAATTTCCAGGGCCGTGCCTTAAATCTCTCTTTCTTTCTCTCTCTCTCTCTCTCTCTCTCTCTCTCTCTCTCTCTCTCTCTCTCTCTCTCTCTCTCTCTCTCTCTCTCTCTCTCTCTCTCTCTCTCTCCCTCCCTCTCCCTCTCTCTCTCTCTCTCTCTCTCTTCATCCCAGTGGTTTAATATCAAACACCACGAAATTACAAGTCCACGGCATGCAGCGCCTCATTTCAAACCACATAGACAGAGAGAGACGCGCCAACGAGAAAGGAGTAGCAAAATGAAGTCATAAAGTGACCAACCTCAAAAGAACCTCTCAAGTGGGTGTCTCATCTCAGTGTCAGTCAACCTCGAGAGTCACGGGAAGAAATTCTCTTTCGAGGAGGAGCTCGGACGGTGGAGGAGATGGAGGAAGTGAAGGAAATGAGTAACAGATTTTATACACCTCGAAGCGGGAGTCAAAGGAATGTGAGGGAATTAAACGAATTGAAAGAAGGAAAGAAAGAAAAAACTATTGCTTTGTGGACTAATCGTCTGGTAAATATAGAACGGACGAGGGTTTAGGATGCACATTAGGGAAAGTGGTATTGCATGTTTTAATCAAGGCTCTCTTTCTATCTCATTTTCTCTCTCTTTTTTTCTCTCTCTCTCTCTTTATTTCTCTCTTTCTATCTCATTCTCTCTCTCTCTCTCTCTCTCTCTCTCTCTCTCTCTCTCTCTCTCTCTCTCTCTCTCTCTCTCTCTCTCTCTCTCTCTCTCTCTCTCTCTCTCTCTCTA
This sequence comes from Penaeus japonicus, assembly GCF_977035675.1. NCBI lineage: Eukaryota > Metazoa > Arthropoda > Malacostraca > Decapoda > Penaeidae > Penaeus > Penaeus japonicus. The sequence continues at coordinate 15,626,448 of NW_028234406.1, read as the reverse complement.
TATATATATATATATATATATATATATATATATATATATATGCGTAACTGTATATCTACCTACTAGACTACTAATTATATTAGAAAGCAATTGTATTAATTATTAGCAACGTTTCTGTCTCGTTTTCCAACAGAGCAAAGGAAGCTCTCAGAATCTTAAACCTTTTCACTCTATTTTAAAGCTTTTATCCGGGAATTGCCTGAGGATACCTTTTGAAGTTTTAGTTCAGGCACGATGTTTGCAATACTATTTCGCAAAATTATCTGCTGTTTGCATTTGTTATAAAAAATTATTTGATATATGAGAAAGACGGAATGAAAATATTTTTTTCTATCCCATTTTTTGATGCACACAAATGGGATATTTGTATGATTATTAGCATGACTGAGAGGAAAAAGAAAAAGAGATAGACAAGGAGAGAGAGAGAGA
>NW_028234406.1:15588519-15591019 GCF_977035675.1 Penaeus japonicus | reverse complement strand
CTTATTACAATGTTCGCCGATTTCTTTCTGAGGGTTAGCAGGATGCCTCTGGGGTGTTGATGTTTTTTTTTTTTTAATGAATCTATAATGTATTTCACCCTCGATGAATTCTTGGTTGCGTAGTTGCCCTGAGAAAGAAACCTATAACTACCAAACATTTTGTTTTATTACTGTGGGCGGAATAGTAGTGGATACAGTCATCTTTATTTACTGGCTTTCCATATAAAGAGAAACACAGTCTTCCTGGGGATGACGACAAGGACATCATCTACGTAGCGTAGGCATGTTGAATGCCTGTTAAATATATCTTTGTAGTGACCCTTTTCCAAAATTTCCATGAAGAGACATGAAAGAACCGCGCGTAGTGGAGAACCCATAGCCAGACCGCTAGTCTGTCGGCACTCCTCTCCTACGAACTCGAAGGATCCGAAATTCACGCAGAGCTTCATGAGTCTTACGTGTTTAGGTAAAGGAAGTGCATCGTCAGCCATGGTGTTGGCGACCCTTTTAGCTGTCCCGATTGCAGCATCCGTGGGAATGTTGATGAAGAGGGACTTTACATCGAATGTAGCCACCTTTTTATTTCTATATCCAAAACTCTGAAGACGTTTGATGAGGTCGTCAGAGTTCTTCAGGTGGGAATCACTGATGCTTCCCGTAGCGCCAGAGAGGGTCTGGCTAGACACTTGACTAGACGCCTGGCTCGTGTATTTTCGGGAGACCTCTCATGGTAGGGGTACTGGGGGCCTCCTCCAGGAGGTGAAGGAGACATTTTCCCCGGGCTGACTGGAGAAGGATATGCCTTACCTTCTTCTTGAAAACGGCAGCCTCCCTCGTTGGATCGCCTCTCATCATCTTTCTGGGAACAGAAGCATCGGACGGTAAATTGTTAATTCTTATGACATAATAATTATCCGTAACAACAATACTCCCACTTTTGTCAGCCTGTGTGATGATGATCGTCGTCGGCGCTGAGATCTTTCGGGGCTGCGATGTATCTCCGCGGGATCGCCGGGGGACGTGAAGACGCTTCAGCAATACATATAGTAATCCTTTGAATAAACCCTTTATCTATGTCACTGTCCGTCCATCGATGATTCGAGATTATGCAGCCAATTAAATCCCTCTAATCCTGCCCGAGAGATAGGGCTTCTTTTTAAGTTCGCGTGAGGTGCTTGCTTGACGTGTTCCTCAGCAGGTCATTTCGTCTAGATTTCGTCCATCTGCTCTTATTACATATCCATTGTAATTTCGCCTGTTGTTTGGCTTATTGAGCTTGGTCTTCTTATTGTAGTCGAAGGACTAACTCATGGGGCAGGAGGTTGCCCTCGAGTCCGTTCCGAAGTTCGCAGAATCGGCGTTGAAGAGTCCCGATGGCCTCCGAAAGGAATGCCCGAGCACCGTCAGGGAATCGTTACTCTCCCGATGTTAACTGGCTCGGTGGCAGTACTTGCTCAGCCAAGCAGTCCACCAAGAAACAACGTCGATTCCTGACTCTGGAAAGAAATCCACTCGCCACTCACACTGTATAATAATAATGATGATGATAGTAATAATAAAAGCAAGGATGATGGTAGTGATAACAAAACCAATGATAATAATAATGATAGAAATAATTATGATAATGATAATATTGATAATACGAAGAATAAGAACACTGACAATAGAAATATAATGATGATAGTGATAATAATAATTATATTGATATAATGATAACAATGACAATATAAATGATGTTAATGATAACAATGACTATAGAAATGATACTAATAATAACAATGACAATATAAATGATATTAATGATAGCAATGGTAATAAAATGATATTAATGATAACAATGCTAATAATAACAATAACATATTTTTTTGTTTGTAAAGGATGCGCAATATAAGGTACCACTTCAAATACGGAGTAACTTCCAAAACTAAAACAGCAAAAAATAACCGGCATTAAAGGATATCAAAGTCAATCAGAGAGTTTGATAGAACGATGAGCAATATTTGCGATAAATTCAGCCATATTTGTGTTTTCAATTAACAAGGATAACGTGGTTTCATAATGTAATATGACACCGCTGTGGATTCATGCTGCATTTATTGGTTATCTGTCAGTCTTTATTTTCTGACGGGAAATATCGTGTTAGTTTACCTCCTCTTTTGTAAATCGTCTTTGGTGTGGCTTTAGTTTACGTGATACCCACTTAAAAGGAGAATTTGATAAGTGTAGCATATGGAATACATTCAGATTGAGAGTTTTAAGATTTTCGTTTTTTGCTTTTGTTTCTCTGTATTTCGGGACCTACAGGATGACCCAAATCCTTCTCCTGAAGTGTTTTACCCTATCTTCGTTTCTTTTTTCAGGTTGGTGAAGTATTTGAAATTAAAATGAAAATAATGGCAACAAATCTATATGGCAAAGAAACTGGAGCGAAGTCACTGTTAGTGTTTTTTTTTTTTTTTTTTTTTTTTTTTTTTTTTTAAGCAGAATTGAACATTCTTTG
>NW_028234406.1:15566019-15568519 GCF_977035675.1 Penaeus japonicus | reverse complement strand
TGCGACAGAATATTATTTTTGGAAATAGATGTCCCTTTTATTTTCATTCTTTTCTTAACCATGAAAATAAACTAAGGAAAATAAACTGTCTTTAAGAGTAAAAAAAAAAAAAAAAAAAAAAAAAATCTACACAGATAATTAATTATACTTTACCATTACAACAGTAATCCTGCAAACTACACATTTATAAAAGCACTTGGTCGGGGCCAGGGATAGAGGCGTATGATTAGGATCACAAAAAAAGAAAGAAAACAAAGAAAGAAAGAAAGAAAGAAAAACAATTGAGAACCATCGTAATAAGAAAACGAAAGAAGAGTGTGACTACGATAGCTTGTGCATCAGATCATAATAAACAGATACTAAATAAATAAATACTATTGAGAACGACGTTAATGTGGTAATATGATAATAATTATTATTATGACGAAGACAAAGCATAAGAATAAGTCAGGGGTTCCCAAACTTTTTGTTCCTCAGTACCCCTTAGGCTTTTTATAGGTTCCCATGTACCCCTAACGCGTCGATAAACACGTCCTGTACCAGTCATTTCTAGATTGGTACAGGTAGTCCTACAGATCTACACTGCAGATCAAGCCATGTGAGGTTTATAATTGTAAAAACAAATGGTATTACCTTACACCCAAGAAATTTCAATAAAGGTGGTGCTAATCAACACAAAGAAAATGAGAAAAGTGCAATCTGAGTGCAGATTACAACACCATGTATTGTGCAAGTAATCGTTTCCTTCAGACCAAATGTACCCCCTGAAACGTGCAAATGTACCCCTGGGGATACATGTACCCCAGTTTGGGAACCCCTGGAATAAGTGATATATTGGCAGTGATGACCGCAAGTTTTTTTTTTTTCCCGTTCCATTTCTTTTCCTCTCTCTCTCTCTCTCTCTCTCTCTCTCTCTCTCTCTCTCTCTCTCTCTCTCTCTCTCTCTCTCTCTCTCTCTCTCTCACTCTCTCTCTCTCTCTCTTTTTCTTCTTCTTCTTCTTCTTCTTCTTCTTCTCCTTCTTCCTCCTCTCCTTCAGCCCACGATGTCCTTCGTCATGTACGAGTTCAAACGGAAATTCATCATTTTCTGGTTTTGATAAGGATTTTTTATGGATTGCTTAAGGCTTAAGGATGAGATGAAACCAAATTTAGTTTCCTCTCAGAATTACATGTACTTTGACTATTATTTGAGAACAGTAGATGAAACAATTCTACTCGAGTTTACTGCTTCAGAGGTGGTGGCCGTGCGAACGACTACAGCACGAACAGATCTATTATTGCATCTTGCTCTCGCTCTCTCTTCCTCTCTCTCTCTCTCTCTCTCTCTCTCTCTCTCTCTCTCTCTCTCTCTCTCTCTCTCTCTCTCTCTCTCTATATATATATATATATATATATATATATATATATATATATATATATATATATCTTTCTCTCCTTTTTCTTCTTCTTTCGCTCTCTCTCAATGTGTATGCCTGCGCGTGTATGAATGAGTGTGTGTGTGTGTGTGTGAGAGAGAGAGAGAGAAAGAGAGAGAGAGTGAGAATGTTCAAGTGTGTGTGTATGTGTGTGAGTGAGTGAGTGAGTGTGTTTGTGTGTGTGTGTGTGTGTGTGTGTGTGTGTGTGTGTGTGTGTGAGAGAGAGAGAGGGAGAGAGTGAGAATGTGTGTGTGAGTGTGTGTGTGTTCATTCTCCAAACATCTTTCACACACTTACAGGTTACCGATTTATGCGTATATTTTATGGCCAGCTCATTCTCGTCGACACCCAAATCCGATGCTCCTTTGTTTTTACTGACTCGGGTATCAACATCATAATCTATTTGAACCATCTTCTCATTCTGATTAAGGATTAATACTCATTTGAATATCAAATCCCGCTTAACTGAATGTATCAAAATATTCAAGCTTCCTTTGTTGATACTAACCCCCAAAAAACTTCGCTGTGGACACATATTTGATCTAAAATAAGTTACTAGTTGCTAATTAAACTAAAAGCTGAGCCAGAACACGCAACCATCCTGTTCTTCATACAAAGGATCGTTTCCTTCAGGTATACACCGATATACACCTACATTTAAATGCAGTATAGTATAGATAGATAAGTGAGAAGATGGTAGAATGCAGTAACGCATTTTTAATATAAACAAATTTTTACCTCCCTGACCGGGACTCGAACCCGCACCTGTCAATCTTGTGGCGCGGGTTCGAGTCCCGGTCAGGGAGGTAAAGATTTGTATAGATAGATAAGATTGCGTTGACGATAGCATTGGTAAATGACAATTATTTGATACTTATGTTTTTGTTTACAGGACAACATGGTTACTTTGTTACTTTGTCAAAGAAATCTTTTATTTCGACTGCAACCTTCTCTATTTGCATCCGTCTCTACTCTTAAAATGAGATTGCAAGTTACTCTGAAAATGAATACTTATATATTTATATAGATATATATATATATATATATATATGGTTGTGGTCATAATGATAATAACAGTTATAAGA
>NW_028234406.1:15551019-15553519 GCF_977035675.1 Penaeus japonicus | reverse complement strand
TCAAGAGGGTTCAGGGTGTGAGATTCGACGGAAAGGATGAAAGAAAGGAGAAAGTGAGAGGAGGAGAATGAAGAGACCGTTATCCGGAGAGGATTCAAAAGGAAAAAGAACCAGTTAGTGATTGCATCCTTGATGGATCTGGAGGCTTGTCAGAAGTGAAACTGCAGGTCTTTCATGTAAATACGCAGTTGAGATGAAATTTACGATTTTGACTAGAACATCGGACACTCTCATAATGCTCTTTACTTTATGTATACACATAAACACGTATGGACGCTGAATTATACCTACCGATAAAACTATGATAAGGTTAAGGATAGCCAGATAAGAGGAAGAAATGCCTCGCCCGGCCTATGTCAGCAAGTGTTGACGCTAAAAGTCTGATCTTAATATTAAGAGTAACCAGCTGGGAACAGTAAAAACACGATATCAGGCAAGGGTCATTCTGCCGATGTTATATAAAGAGAGCTGCTGATGTCCTTATCCGTCTCTGGTATAGTGTAAGTGTCTTCTAACGTACCTCTGGTAATTCACGTTGCTCGGAAAGGAGGGTACATTAGTGCTGTAATAACAGTGATCAGTATATGGAGGTCGAACTACTTATCTCAAGTTCGGCTTAAGAAGATTACTTGAATGGATCATCTGTATGCTTGTAAGTGTGTGTGTGTGTGTGTGTGTGTGTGTGTGTGTGTGTGTGTGTGTGTGTGTGTGTGTGTGTGTGTGTGTGTGTGTGTGTGTGTTTGTTTGTTGTGTGTGTGTGTGTGTGTGTGTGTGTGTGTTTGTTTGTGTGTGTGTGTGTGTGTGTGTGTGTGTGTGTGTGTGTGTGTGTGTGTGTGTGTGTGTGTGTGTGTGTGTGTGTGTGTGTGTGTGTGAAAGAGAGAGAGAGAGAGAGAGAGACATGAGAGCCAGCGTGTATATATTTGCGACTGCATAATAGAAAAAAAAACCCGCCTAGTTATGAATGTGTCCCAATCCTGGTGCTTCAAAGTCATTAAGTTTTAACATGACGAGAGCGATAAATCAAGCAAAGTTATGGCAGCGAAAGTTTAGGAAAAAAAAAATCACAGGAAGTTTAAAAGAAACATTTATGTCAACGTAATTTAGAGAAACTGTAGGAGGAAAATTTTCATACAAAGGAACCTCCGTTGCTATAATTACTGTTTCTCTTATCTCTCGCTGTCGTTGCTGTTGATATTATGAATATAATTAGTAGCAATAGCAGTAATACTCGTAATTTTAGTAGCAGTTCTCACTCAACGTTACAAGTATTATCATTTTCGTTTTCCTTATCTTCATTATCAATTCTGTTATCATTATCCTTATGATAATGCTCTTGCACCCCCACCCCACTGTATTAATACGTTTATATGTATATGTGTATGTACATATGTCATACCCACACACACACACACACACACACACACACACACACACACACACACACACACACACTGGATTTCATGTATCAAGTCAGTCTCTCTCTCTCTCTCTCTCTTTCTCTCTCTCTCTCTCTCTCTCTCTCTCTCTCTCTCTCTCTCTCTCTCTCTCTCTCTCTCTCTCTCACACACACACACACAAACCGAAACAAACACGCCATATACCCAAGGGGCAGAGTTACAATGATCCTTCTTAACATCACAGAGTATCCGATGGACTGGTCGATCGCCGGTATCATTTTCCACCCTTACTTACAGGCTTAACAAAAAACTAACATATTTTTCCCTTGCATTGTGTTTCTCCCTTTTTACCTTTTAAAATGCTACCTTATCTTACCTTAACAAACAAAAAAACATTTTTAAATACTTGAATGGAGGGGGATAAGAATAAAACAAAAACAAAAAAACATAGATGTTATTATTCGAATTTTCTATAAATTCATAAAATATTAAAATGTAGCTCGAGGGATATACTTTCTAGTAAGCTAGTACAGTCCAGCGGCTCCTAGTATATCTCTGGCAGTCATGTTGCTCGCAATGTTGGATACGAGGATGCATTAGAGCGTAATAACAGTGATCAGTATTATGGAAGTCGAATTACTTAGCTTAAGTTGGGCTTAAGAGAATTATTCGAATGGATCATCTGTATGCTTCCATTTATGTGTGTGTGTGTGTGTGTGTGTGTGTGTGTGTGTGTGTGTGTGTGTGTGTGTGTGTGTGTACTTGGGATTTAGTTTAAATATTGTGGAGGAAAAGTTGCCGCATGATATATTTTTCTTTCAGAATTATGCCATAGGTGTCACTGGTCATTGAATCCTTTTTTTCTCTAAACTTTCCCCCACTCTCTCTCCCAGATAGATAGACAGATAGATGGATAGATAGATAGATAGAGAGATTGAGAGAGATTTTGAGAGAGAGAGAGAGAGAGAGAGAGAGATTTCGAGAGAGAGAGAGTGAGAGAGAGAAGTGGAGCTCTGCCTTATTCACACACACACACACACATACACCTATGTGTGTTTGTCTGTTTACGTACATGAGAGTGTCAGTGTACATAAGGATTAGCA
>NW_028234406.1:15526019-15528519 GCF_977035675.1 Penaeus japonicus | reverse complement strand
AAAAAAAAAAAAAAAAAAAAAAAAAAAATCTTGAAAACAAAAGACCGTTTGCGTCTCTCAAACCTCGTGGGTCATGTCCCTCGCCAAAGGGAACTGCCGCGTCACCTTCCAAGCCTGATTCGCTTCTTAACTCTTTACATCTTCGGCAAATGTTCCTCGTCCTGTGCAAATTGACTCTGTCAGTCTCCCTGCTTCATTGTTTGCACTTCGAAGAGAGAAAGAAAAGAGAGAGGAGTCTGGAAGAAAAAAAAAGATAATTGGGTTCTCGTCTTTCTTTTTCTTTATCTTCTGAATAAAAAAAAAATCTTCGTCCAGTATTTACTCGCGTTATTGTTTATCATTCCTCTTCCTCATTATCTATTAGTCATAATGAAACTATCTATCATGCTTATTATACATCGTGTTACGAAGAGGCTTATACAACTTTGGAAAAAAAAACTGCATATTTTTCATAATACATATCTGATACATATCTGATTCAAAGCATTTTTTTCAAATCACCAAACTAAAGAGAATGATTAAGACGAATCCATATCTGAATCACCAATCGAAACTCCTCCGCAAATACGATTTTTTTTCCCTTTTCTTTTCTCACGTCCCCCAACAAAAGAGGCATATACGAACCTCCTTTATTATCACCTGAAAACACTCCCTACACCAAAGGAAGCAACGAGAATATTCCTTCCACATTCCCAAGAGTAAACACGGGTCACTTCGCGCCATCCGGCTAGGAAAATCTTGTCTACTTCTGCTATGGAACTCCTCCCTGTTCCTGAAGATCCTGCAGGGGATTATCTCGTCTCCCAGTATCCTGCGGCACCTCTTTCCTATGCCTCGGAACGTAATCCTTGAACGCGACTGACATATCGAGTTGTTGGTGTCTTGAAAAGGCATGGTGGGGCTTGCAAGAAATATATGTATCGCCAGATCGCTGAAATTAATGGCAGAAAGGATTATGGGGTGATGATGTCTATAATATCTATTAATTGAAGATTATATCAATAACCGATGAAGCAACAGGTGTTGGATATGGACATAACTGAAAGTTTTCAGAGTGGCGAGTCTGAATCTCTGTCCAATCTAATTCTTCTGTGCAATTTAAATTGGATAAGATAATGCTTATGCGGTTCGTGGAATGATGTCTTTGAGATAAATACATTCAACGAAGGGCGTGACAGTACACCGCATAAATCATAAACAATATTTTTCCATGTGTCTACAGAGGCACACACACATATACACACACATATGTGTGCGTGTGTACGCTCCAAGGAACTGCTGTAGGTGAAAGACAACTCACATTAAACATCATAAGTCAAATATTTTTTACTCCTCACAAAATGAAACAAACAAACAAACAAACAAAAACTAGAAAAAGTAAAATAATTAATTTGGAATAATTCCTTTTAAAGCGTATGAAGTGCAATTTTCCCTGCCTTGTGATAGCTTAGTCTTCATTATCATAAAAAAAATATAGCGAATAAGCAAGATTTAATGGTTTGAAGTTCAAATCAAAATAGAGATTAGTCACGAAGTTACATACTCAGCAGCATTTGGCATTTAATCACGCCTGATTTGAAATTGGCTGAGTGATATTTCCTCTAAATACCTGTAAGGTGAACCATTGCATAAATCATGAGTACTGCTTTAAGATCCTGCTATTAGAAGCTTGAAAACCTTTCTTGCAAATTTGTATAAACCTATGATTTTAATCATTTTTGTGTCACAACAAAATGGGAAAGGAATACCAACCCATCGAAAAAAAAACATAAATGGGTAATTTTAGTAATTATAAAAGGATGTGTAATTCTCCTTACCAACATCAATACAAACACCGATATTGATATCATTAAATCAATATTAACTTGTGTAGAGAATTATCACACCATACTGATTATAATTATGAACTAATAGTACATAATACCATGACTACTCGCTGTGCAGAATTTTCCAGAACAACTCTCACAGAACTGGGCACAAAAAGGTATTCCTATCGATCGAAATACTATACATCTCTTAACGTGCTGAGTCTTATTCCTCTAAAACATTTATTTCCAGCATGAAAACGTATGAACTGGCAACCCCTTGTACCTAGGACCCTTCGACCCTTAGGCCTCCTCGCCCCCTGTCCTAAATTTTTCGTCTACCAGGAGTAATACTGGGACAAGCAAATAATCCTTTTGGTAAATTCCTTTAAGTTGAGATTGGTGTTTAGTTTATTTAATTCTTTGTTTGCCACCCTGGCTAACTGCATAGGCGTGGACAAGCTTTGATACATTGATGTAGTTCGGGATATTGTTGATAACATTGTATTACAAATTCAGGTAATAACATTGTCATATTCTCTGTTATATCAACTGTAAAAATACACCTGATAAGTGGTTATAATAAGATATAGCATACAGAACCTTGAATATAGCATAAGTTTATCTTCTAGTGAATTTGATGAAGAATCAATGGGGTTTATTTTAAACTGTATTTCATAGAGTCTACAAAGGTT
>NW_028234406.1:15448519-15456019 GCF_977035675.1 Penaeus japonicus | reverse complement strand
GTCGTTTCAATTCAAAATATAATGTTTCCGGATGGGAATTCAAGAAAACCAGGGTTTCCTATAGTAGAATTCAAAACTATCATTTCGCTGAAAAATAAGAATGAAAAACTATTTCAATAATATGTTAAAATCATAAACATGTTTTAGAAGCAAAAAGCAAACGAACATCATATGAGACTAGTTCTGCTAAATCTAAATAAAAAAGTCAAATGTTATTTCTGTGTTTTTAAGAATGGCGACGCCGGCGTGTAAGGAGGAGATAAGCAAGGCATGGCTGGAAGTCATACTTACTCAGTACGAATCCAAGGCAAAAGCAAAGAGTTCTGTCACCGTGACGTGTTTCCAAGTCAACCCAGGTGAGTAGTTTGGTTGAATTATTAACATCGTCAAAAATCAGGTGCATTACACACAGTATTGCTTCATCTCTTCACATTGGTATTTCTATGTAAATCAGTTTCCTAAGACTCGGTTTGCCTTTTTCTCTTTTTGTCAGGAGTCAAGCCTGGAGAAAACTTCAGTTCTCAGTTGGTGAAGATTCTTGTCGAAGCAAGAGTTAGTAATGGGGACCAAGCGGGGCACTTCAGCAAAACGTACAACTTGCTTGCCAAATTCCTGCAAGGAAATGGATTTTTCCGAGAAGTTACAAAGAAAATGAATGGACCGATAAGGGAGGTCATGATCTACCGTGATGTCATGCCCGCTTTGAACCAATTTCAGTCTGAAAGAGGTGATGGCAATAACAAAGTGGATATCCCAGGTTTCGTCCATGGTGTGTGCGTGGAGGGTGAGTTTGTGTTGGTGATGGAGGACATCAGATTATCAGGATATGAGAACAATGACAAGGTCAAAGGACTCAGCCATAAACAAATACTACTGGCCACAGAAAAGCTAGCAACCGTTCACGCTGTGTCTTTCGCTTACAACAAAATTCATGATTTCACACAGAAGTTTCCTCCATTCAGATACCAGAATAAGGTTCCTCGTCAGTTAACGAATTTCATCATGATTTTTTATGACCAGTGCATAAAGCACTTGACAATGATAAAGTACAATGAGAGTATCGTAGAAAAGCTACGCACGAACCGGGCTCACTTCAAGCAACAGATATTGTCATTACTTCTACCTGAGAACCAGCAGATCAAATGTCTTTGCCATGGGGACTACTGGAACAATAATTTTATGTTTAAATCGACAACAGCGGAAGGACTCAGTGAGCCAGACGCCATCATGCTTGTAGACTGGGGCAATCCACAGTGGTATACTCCAATACTAGATCTTCAATACTTGATCCACACTTCTACCCTGCTAGACTTCAGGAGGAAACACCGAGAGGAAGTCATGCAACACTATCACTCGACGTTTACTGAAATAACCACTAAACTGGGAGCTCCTGCTCCTTTCTGGACGTACGAGGTTTTCAAAGAAGAGTGCCAAAAGGCACAATTATACGGCACGATGATGGGTATGACTATTAACATGGTCACCTTAGGAAAACATAGTGAAGCGAATCCACTGGTACCCACTGCAGCTATAGACTCATCAAGTGTGGGTTGGAAAGTTGGCTGTCGCCTCGGAACGATTATGGCTCCACTCTTCCTCAGCAAGATTATGGAACCTTTGGGACGGTCTTTTTTCTTGAGTTTTTTGGAGCCTTTGTTCAGTGAACTCAGTGCAGGAAAGAATGAGGTTCTAAACACACGTTTTTATGATTTGCTCAATGAAGCCAATGAAGATGGTGTGTTTGACGTTCAGAAAAGTTAAGAACCAACTCCTAGATATCAGAATATTAATTACAGTTCATTTGATATCTTAATTCTTTTTTTTTTCCTTTTTGTTTTATAATCCCTACTGTATCATAATGGTACACAAACAAGTAATATAGTATATTGTATTATCTGGATAAACACACATACAAACACATATTTATTTACATATATATACACATATTTATATATATACATATCTACATATATATACATATAAATACATATACACAAGGGTATATATACACGTATGTACATATATTTATACATATATGTGTGCCTGTGCATGTGCGTGTCCGTGTTTGTGTGTGTGTGCATGTGTGTGTCCGTGTTTGTGTGTGTGTGCATGTGCGTGTCCGTGTGTGTGTGTGTGTGTGCATGTGACTGCAACTGTGCATGTGTGTATGCATACATTTACATATGTATATATATAAATACATACACACATATATATATTGTAATATATATATATTGTAATATATATATACTGAAATATATATATATTGTGATATATACATATTTTGTAATATACATATATATTGTAATATATGTATATATATATATTGTTATATATATATATTGAAATATATATATATATATATATTGTAATATATATATATATTGTAATACATATATATTGTAATATATATACATATATATTGTAATATATATACACATATATTGTAATATATATATATATATATATTGTAATATATATATATATTGTAACATATATATATATATATATTTATATATATATTGTAATATATATATATATAGTACAATATATATATACATATATATGTATATGTTATATGTTAATTAATATACATATATATTGTAATATATATACATGTATATTGTAATATATATATATATATATATATATATATATATATATATTGTAATATATATATATATATATTGTAACATATATATATATATTGTAATATATATATATATTGTAATATATATATATATAGTACAATATATATATATAGTACAATATATATATATATATAGTACAATATATATATATATACATATATATGTATATGTTATATGTGTATGTATATATTTATATGTATATCTTATATATATATGTGTGTGCTATATATGAATGTATATATTTACGCATATGATATGTATATTGCCAGGAACCGCTATCACAGCTGGCAGTAAGTGGCCATTGTTAAAATCTACACAGAAATGAGACCACCATAATTCAGAATAAACAGTCATTATATCAAGAAGAATAAATGGCATATCTTATAATCTCTAGACACTCATAGTGCCCGTAGTGTAAAGTTTTCGTCTTTTACTCAACAATATGTTCAAAATAAATTTTGCTTGAAATAATTTGCGTAGTTTAGATATATAATTTTCCTTGTGACTTTTAGTATATTTACATTTGCACTAATTCTCTTCCCCTAACTGTAAGATTCTAATTTTCAGACCAAAGTATTCAGTGTAACATATTAGTAAGCAAATCAAGAGGAACGCCTTTTCAAAAGATTACTATTCCCAGACTGGAACTAACAACAATAACACTGTGAAAATGGCTAATACGAAAAACTCCTGATTCATGTGAGTTTAAATGTACGAAAGTACCTGATATGGAAATTAAGGTATGTCATTTCCTAGTAATCAAGGAAGATTCCTTCCATATCACGGGTAACAAGTAAGTGTTCCAGTTGGACTGAGCTAAAAAGATTGATCGGTTGGGATATCTTAGCCTGTAACCATTTTCGACACAGTAATAAAATTGACAAAGATATTACACTGGCAAGGGAAATTTTTGATGAAACTATAAAAGGGATTATATAAGGCGAAGAAATTAAGATTTTGAAAAATAGATAGTTAAATGTAAAGAAAACTAACTCGTTATATAACTTGACGATGTTGTAAAGGTACGGGGAAGATTTAAGAACACAAGTGCTCCAACCATATTCTAAGTCACAAACGCACAGAGTACATGGCATTAACATGCCACATTTGATATTCTAGAAGCGTGTGTTCGTGTCAAAAGCGTGGTAAAGTCGTGGCAAAGTCGTGGAAAGTATTGGAACAATCGTGGAAACTCCGTGACATGGGGGTAGGCTTACCATGATAGTTACACAAAAAAAAAGAGAAAAAAAAAAAGAAAAAAAAAATTACTATACTTTTTCTTACCAATACTTCATATGAGCATACCACGTTTAGAAAGTAATATCCATATTGGATACATCAGGCTTAATTGTCCTAGACTTAGATTACAAACTCTCTTAGGAAAACATGGATTCTCTGCTGATTTTGAGTTTGTTTACCTTTTGGCAGACTTTTCGAAGGAGAGTGAAGTTAAATGAATGGTAACAGTAGTCAGGAACGTAAAGTTCAAGTACATAATTATATGCAATATGTATACATTAACTCTATATGCATGATATAATAAAGATACGCATATATATATACACACATAAAATAAGGAAGATATATACATAAACACACGATCCCTCTCATCCTGTTTGTTATGATCGAGTGTAGAGTGAATTACCAACGTCGCGTTCGTGAAATAGTACAACGACTGATTCATACCAAAATTGAACTATCTTTTATTAATGCTACCTATGATTGTAGTTCCTCTTGTGAATTTGTTGTTTGGACAGTGCCATTCATCTGAAACATGTTAACTTCGGAACGGTTGGTAAACCTGAAGCAGCTGTAACAGACGTGCCATGCTTTTGCGTCCTAGAATGCCGCCTTTGTGACATGGACACAACATGAACATGATATGGCCATGGCACGCATAAAACGTCCTATAATACGGCTGCTCATGTCAAGGTAAGGCATTAAGGAAACAATTCCATATCCTTCTTGATAGAGAAGTTTTGGATAGTTAACAGTTCAGGGATAGTTAAGCACATAACCGCAAAATATGTAAATTGCCTTAAGATAAGTGTTAAATCATGAAAACAAAAATGACCGACTTATCCAGGGAGAGAGTTACTTCCGAAGAACTACCATTTACTAAAGTTGGAATAGAATTCTTTTGGTTCTTTGAAGTATAAAGAGGAAAGTCTACTATGAAATACTAAGGTGTAGGATAGGATACTTGAAAGTAGCTTATTTTGGGGACACCACTTCGTGCATAAATAGTCTAAGACAATTACAGCAAGAAGAGGTATAGCTAACTACATAAGTAATCAATGATCAGCTAATTGATACAAGGATTAAGTGGGAATCCAATCCCCTTGCTAGTCCACACTTTGGTGGAGCACAGAAATAAAGTTCAGAAGTAAAAAGATAAACTTAGCTTTAGCTTTGACTAAGTGAACAGAAGGTTCACTATCAAAGCAATGAATGAGTACCAGACTCATTGATGAAGCACAAGGCTTCACTGCAGAAGCATGAGTGTTTAACACTAGCATGAGGAATATGTAGGAGTGAGTAAAATCAGTGTCTTGATATGATATTATGCATTTTTAAGATCGAAGGGCATCCTCAGGAATTCAAAAAGGCCAAAGGGCGTGGTAATTGCTGTTGTGGGCGTCCTCCTCAGCTATAGGGATTAGGTGGTATGCCCGTACAAGTTCAACTCTGGAGAATAGGGTGCAGGCTGAGAGTTCCTTTATGACGTCCTGTACATGCGGCAGGAGTACCTGTCGGGTATGGTCGACAAAGTGAGGGGCCACAACCAATTATTGCTTTCGCCGCCTGGTGCCGTTTAGGGGCAAGGCGGCGACATCTCGAGTGTTTAGGAGGGCCTCACGTTACAATGTGGTGTCTCACCTGGTGCTGAGGAGCATCTCGACCATTGAGCGGTTGTAGGAAGGACGGAAACTTGCAGAGAAGATTGCGGTAGGGGCAGTCGTTGTACTGAACCACTTGAAGACTGGGAACGGCATTCGTGGCCGACGACCCACGAGCAATGTTGCCAGAGGAAACGTCCGTGAGGGTTCCGGCGTGAAGGTCTACCATGAGGTAAAAATGCTGCAAGAAGTCCACTTCGAGGATGGGTTGGTATATGTCTGCTCTGATGTTAGGCCTATGGAAACGCCGCTTCAGACTTAAATTGAGTGATAAAGAGCGTTGTCCAAAGGTCTGGATGGGAGAAATGGGAGTGGCAGATAGAAGGCCAATCAGGACCGAGAGCGATAATGTAATAGCTGCGAAAAAAAACCTGCTGCTACAATTATCTTCCTAAAGACAATGAAAATAATTTCTAGTTGTAATAACCAAGCAACTACAAATGAACATAACAAGGTCTTCGGTGAAAGTATTTTATTAATACATATAAGAATAATAATAATAAAATGCCGACCATAACTTGACATTCACGTAGAATTTGAAGAGGAAGAAATGGTGATTTCATATAGAATGGGAGGGGTTTTACACATGCCAACTTCCTGCACCAAAAATATTATACAGAAATATCTCAGGAAGCCACACAAATTGTAAAACACGATAGGCATTAGCAAAATTTTCATTGCATTTTACGTTATGAATGACTGAAGGCGACCCCACTAAACGAACCACCTTGTCGTGTTGCGGGGGTATGAACTCCTTCCTTGGCCAAGCCCGCTCTGGACCTGGCCAGTCTCTTCCTACCATTGAGGTGGCCTTCCAGCAGCCGGTTCTCTGAGGAGGGATGAATTGTTTCGAGGTGCTGATCTAATAAGTGGTGTCATACCGCCCCCTGGTCCTCTTCCCAGGGGGGGGGGCTGACACTTTCGCACGTGTTTGCCGGGCATGGTACCCCTGTGTGCTTGAAGACGGGAGTCCTGGAGGTTGAGCAATGCTGTGTTTGAGTATGCCCTGTGGCAAAGGGATAAAAGGCAGACTGCTTGCTTGGATTAGTGACTACTTTTGGAACAGAGTTCCAAGGTCATCTTTCCAGGCATTTAACCCTGGAGAATGGTACTCCACAACAGGGCTTTCAGAATCGGTAATTCGTCTGCTAGTCGGTAAGCAATGACGTAGTGATGACGGATTCGGTAAAAATGACGTCACAGTCGGAAATTTGACAGATCTCGGGAGATAAGGAGTAATTTGATGTTGTGCTTGTAAATAAAGATAAAGGATAATTTTTAGTTTCATTTCCTTACCATTTTTAGATTTTACAAAAGATATCTTAGCAAAACTAGGCTGTCTCACATATGAAGCAAAGCCGGGGCGGCACACAAACAAAGACATGCTTTTCGCTGGAAGAATTTTCTTGCAAATCATCGACTACCCTGTATACATCAACTGTCAGTGAGTATTAAGCATTATTTACAGTTTTTTTTTATATTTGATATTTTGTCATAGTTACCCATGTTACATTTTCTATAATATCTACCCCGTATTGCAATTTTGTTTTCTAATTTTTGTCCCTAATATTTCTTATTACAGACCGAGTGCATATAAACCTAGTGTGCATATGCTTTATTGCAATCGGTATATTTGCCACATTCTCCAACCTTCATCAGTTGGTAAGTTCCAATACATTTTCAACAACTATATCAAATTAAATGAAAATTGTCAGGTTACTATTGAACTGCATTAAATGTTTGAATGTATGCTATTGAGTTTTTCTCAATCACTATTAATAATGCGTAAAGCATAATTCAACGCAAAATACCCATATGTGACTATCGCTTTTCTCTGATGCTGTCATTACGTGTAATTATATTTTCAGGACATGTCAGCAAAGGTCACCTTTCGAGATGCCTGGTTGACCTATCCAGACTTCCAGCCCTGGCTAGCACATGTGGAAGGT
>NW_028234406.1:15406390-15428890 GCF_977035675.1 Penaeus japonicus | reverse complement strand
ATATATACATGCATATATATATATATATATATATATATACATACGTATATATATATATATATATATATATATATATATATATATATATATATATATATATACACATATATGTGTGTGTGTGTGTGTATTAACATATACTCACACACTCATATTATAGATATATACATACTTACATATACATAGAAATATATATATATATACATATATATGTATATATATATATTTACATATATGTATACATATATGTATATATATATATATATATATATATATATATATATATATATATATATATATATACATGCACGCACACATACACACACACACACACACACATATATATATATATATATATATATATACATATATACATACATATATATGTATATATACATATCTATATACATACATACCTATATATGTATATATATACATATAAATGCGCGCACACACACACACACACACTCACATACACACACACACACGCAAACACACACACACATATATGCATATATACATATACATATATATATACATATATGTATACATATCTTTAGCACCCTCTGCTCCAGAACGATCCTGTGACCGGGGGCTCCTTCGCTTCCAGGGAATGAGAGCCATTTTCTTGACTGGGAAATCATATTTAAGAGGAGTGGGGCCTGATACCCCCACCTACCAGCCTTAATTGTACTTGGTGAGGGGAGTAATTTTAGTTAGGAGGCTACCATTAATCTCTAATAACACATTTGAATTAGTCTCGCATGTTATTAGGAGATCTAAGTATCCCCCGATTTAGCTCACTACCTCTCGGTCTACTCTATTGAGAATGGACATTTGTTTAGATACACTTGCAGGGCCTTTACGCAAAAATGCATGCTTGCATCTTTATGCGCCCTCCCATGCCCGCACTTATGTGTGTTTCTATATGTAAATTGTGCCCATGCATTCACAGCGTAGACGTGTATGAATATACAAATATGCAATCATACACACATTTCAAGCGGATGTCTTCGCCCATATGTATGTGCACAGCACTCATATATAACAGTGTCTATGCATGCATACACACACACGTGAATTATAATGTGCCCATGGATTATAATTTGCTTAAATATATTTAGTAGGAAATAGTGTATATATCTGGCAACATTTCGGAGAGGTATTTACTAGTTGGTACCTGTTCCGTATGAGCGTCCCTGTGTGACCTTGGCCGTTAGGGATGCCATCGCTTCGGATTGAGCTTCCATTAGGAATAATTTTCCTAATGGATTACCAACCACACTGATACTCAGTGTGGTTGCATGATTAGATTATGAACACTGAAAACATGGCATATGTGATTCTATAGTATAATGTACTCACGAACTAACACACACACACACATATATATATATACACACAATGTACACATATATATATATAATATATATACATATATATAATATATATACATACATATATATATATATATATATAATATATACATATACATATATATACATATACATATATATATATATATACACATACAAATTTTTACTTCCCTGACCGGGACTCGAACCCGCGCTGTAAGATTGACAGATACGGAGGTGAGACCGCCCGGCTACACGACCCGACAAAAGAGTTCTTCAACCAGACGCCTTATGAGATGTCATGGACCTTACCTATGTGTTCTTAGCAGAACAGTGATAGCGAATTTTTACGAACAACTCCTGCGGGCACTTGGCAGCAACGGAATCACAAATTCAAGTCCCAAATCAGGTTACAAAGGTTATATATATGAGAAGATGGTAGAATGCAGTAACGCATTTTTAATATATACAAATTTTTACCTCCCTGACCACCCTGCATTCTACCATCTTCTCACCTCCGTATCTGTCAATCTTACGGCGTGGGTTCAAGTCACGGTCAGGGAGGTAAAAATTTGTATATATTAAAAATGCGTTACTGCATTCTACCATCTTCTCACGCTTGGACACGCTTTGATACATTAATATAGGATCATGGTATTGCTGATAACATATTACAAATTAAGGAAATAACATGATTATATTCTCTAGTATAACAACTGTAAAAATACATTTGATAAATGTTATGATAGGATATCACATACCGAATTTCGGATATAGCATAAGCACATCTTTTAGTAAAGTTGATGATATGAAATGATTACATAACTCTGCCTGAAAGACTGCATCACATGACACTCTGAGATATAATGTTCAAGTGCTCGTTTATATTCTTTGTGCATAGTGTTCATTCTGTATCCAAGTCTGATTCTTGCAGTCTTATGTAATATCACTTTGTCTTGTTCTTGTCTTAGATAAGCCATAAATAAAATTCTGCAAAAACTGCTTCCAGATCTTTGAGAGTCTTTCCTGTTGGAGGTTCTTCTTGTGTTTGGATTCGTAGCAAGAGGTATTCTGAAATCTATACCCACACTTTGTTTATCACTTGCTGCCCTCGCTAGGCGATCAGCATGATCCTGTTTCCTGATTCCAACATGCGATGGTATCTACACAAAATGTATAACTCCGTGGCTCCGTTTATCAGCGCGATGCATTTATTCTTATATCATTGACGATATTTTCAGCAGCACCTTTATCACGAGTGTTCAGAGCCTAGAGAGCAACATGCGAGTCGCAGAAAATTACTCCTGAGCCTTGAGTTTATAGAAAGTCTATGGCTATGTGTATTCCTGCCAACTCGGTTTGCGTAGTGCTCGCCCAGTCATGAACCCTCCTACAATATTGGTGCTGCAATTTTTTGTTTTGTTTTTTATATACAACATAAGCACATCCTGCTCTGTTTCCAAACTGTAAGGATCCATCAGTATAGCACTCATGGTCATTCTTCAATTTCAAGATGCTTACTTATAGTTGCAAGAGCATGCTACGTAAGTATAGCCTTTTTTAGGGACATTAGAATAAAATACTTTCGCTGCCGACATTTTAAAGAGTGGAATAAAATGTGCATATGGGTTCCTACCTGAGGGTATATTTATTTGGTGTATGAATTTATATCTAAAGCCATGAATTTGAGTATGGCATGGTCTCTGATATAGAGAGGTTCTTTAATTGCCTTGACATCAAATATTGTATTAATGTATGATATTCTTTCGTAAATAGATGGCAGGTTAAGTTCCACTCTTATATTCACAATCTTTGTTGTTATGGAGGCAACAAGAATGATCCTCATAGCTGCATTCTGTACAATTTCTAGATTCCCTAGATAATGCCAGGTGCAAGACATGGTAATCTACGACTGATCGTATATACTGTAGGACAGATAAAAAGAGTCTAGCAGTGTTAACATTGAAACCATATTTTCTGCCAACAAGAGTGCTGAGTGGCTTCAGCTGCTCCCGGAGTGTTTTCATTATGAACTCTGCCGTTAACAGTCACCCCGAGATATTTATGGAGGCGTAATAAGGTTGAAAGTCCCATAAATTCCAAAGACAATGCAATCCCGCAACACCCCCCTCATATCTCTCAATCTTGCCAAACACCCCCGGGTTTCTTAATTGTCTAAGTGCACATCTTCATGGAGAAAGTGAAACCTTTAGAGTGACAATAAGTGCATAGTTAATCTCTAATAATTTTGATAATGTGTTCTGTTACTCTTGCACTGAGCTAAAGGTAGATATAGAAATAAATCGAGATAGCGACACCCGTTCATTCTTCGTATATAAAAACCAAGGATATTGTTATCATCTCTTATGTTAGATTAGATACTGGTGAGATTGAAAGAGCAAGATCTCAGTTGATTTGAAGAATTGCTGGAAGAGACATTACCTGCCTGAGTTCACTGCTGATACAAGTAAGACTTGAATACTGATTTATCTTACTTAATTAAGATGTACGGTGTATCAGTCTTGCACACACACACACAAATATATATATATATATATATATATATATATATATATATATATATATATATATATATGTATATAATATAAATATAATATATATATATACATTATATAAATATATTATATATATATTTATATATATAAATATATAATATATAAATATAATATATATATATATATATATATATATATATATATATATATATATATATACATTATATAAATATATATTATATATATATATATTATATATATATAAATATAATATATATATATATATATATATATATATATATATATATATATATATATATATATATATATATAGTATATAAATATAAATATATATACATAATATATACAGTATATATATATATATATATGTATATATATATATATATATATATATTTATATATTTATATATTTATATATATACATATATACATATATATTTATATACATATATACTTATATACTTATATACTTATATACATATATATATATGCATTATATATGTATGTATATATGTATATATATATATATATATATATATATATATATATATATATATATAAATATATATATATATATATATATATATATATATATATATATATATATATGTATATATATATATATGTAAAGAGAGAGAGAGAATGTGTGAGTATATATGTGCATATATGTTAATACATCTATACATACAGATGTGTGTGTGTATATATATATATATATATATATATATATATATATATATATATATATATTCGTATATATATACACACACATCTGTATGTATAGATGTATTAACATATATGCACATATATACTCACACATTCGCTCTCTCTCTTTACATATATATATATATATATATATATATATATATATATATATATATTTATATATATATACATATATACATATATACATATGTGACTTAAATTTCTAATTCATTGCCGCCGAGTGCCCACGGGGATTGTCTGTAAAACCTCGCAATCACTGCTCTACTAAGAGTATATAGGTAACTTCCATGGTGGTTGTAAGGCATCTGGTTAGACAATTCTTTTAGTGGGTTATGTAGTGTAATGGTTAGGAGCCGGGATTCTCACTCTAAGGACCAAATATCGAGTCACAGTCAGGGAGGTAATATTTGTATATGTGTATATATATTATACACACACACACATATATATATATATACATATATATATGTGTGTGTGCGCTTGTGTGTATGTGTGTGTGCGTGCGTGCATATTATATTTCGTCGTTTCAATTCAAAATAAAATGTTCCCGGATGGGAATTCAAGAAAACCAGGGTTTCCTATAGTAGAAAACTATCATTTCACTGAAAAATAAGAATGAAAAACTATTTTAATTATATGTTAAAATCATAAACATGTTTTAGAAGCAAAAAGCAAACGAACATCATATGAGACTAGTTCTGCTAAATCTAAATAAAAAAGTCAAATGTTATTTCTGTGTTTCTAAGAATGGCGACGCCGGCGTGTAAGGAGGAGATAAGCAAGGCATGGCTGGAAGTCATACTTACTCAGTACGAATCCAAGGCAAAAGCAAAGAGTTCTGTCACCGTGACGTGTTTCCAAGTCAATCCAGGTGAGTAGTTTGGTTGATATTAAACATCGTCAAAAATCAGGTGCATTACACACAGTATTGCTTCATCTCTTCACATTGGTATTTCTATGTAAATCAGTTTCCTAAGACTCGGTTTGCCTTTTTCTCTTTTTGTCAGGAGTCAAGCCTGGAGAAAACTTCAGTTCTCAGTTGGTGAAGATTCTTGTCGAAGCAAGAGTTAGTAATGGGGACCAAGCGGGGCACTTCAGCAAAACGTACAACTTGCTTGCCAAATTCCTGCAAGGAAATGGATTTTTCCGAGAAGTTACAAAGAAAATGAATGGACCGATAAGGGAGGTCATGATCTACCGTGATGTCATGCCCGCTTTGAACCAATTTCAGTCTGAAAGAGGTGATGGCAATAACAAAGTGGATATCCCAGGTTTCGTCCATGGTGTGTGCGTGGAGGGTGAGTTTGTGTTGGTGATGGAGGACATCAGATTATCAGGATATGAGAACAATGACAAGGTCAAAGGACTCAGCCATAAACAAATACTACTGGCCACAGAAAAGCTAGCAACCGTTCACGCTGTGTCTTTCGCTTACAACAAAATTCATGATTTCACACAGAAGTTTCCTCCATTCAGATACCAGAATAAGGTTCCTCGTCAGTTAACGAATTTCATCATGATTTTTTATGACCTGTGCATAAAACACTTGACAAAGATAAAGTACAATGAGAGTATCGTAGAAAAGCTACGCACGAACCGGGCTCACTTCAAGCAACAGATATTGTCATTACTTCTACCTGAGAACCAGCAGATCAAATGTCTTTGCCATGGGGACTACTGGAACAATAATTTCATGTTTAAATCGACAACAGCGGAAGGACTCAGTGAGCCAGACGCCATCATGCTTGTAGACTGGGGCAATCCACAGTGGTATACTCCAATACTAGATCTTCAATACTTGATCCACACTTCTACCCTGCTAGACTTCAGGAGGAAACACCGAGAGGAAGTCATGCAACATTATCACTCGACGTTTACTGAAATAACCACTAAACTGGGAGCTCCTGCTCCTTTCTGGACGTACGAGGTTTTCAAAGAAGAGTGCCAAAAGGCACAATTATACGGCACGATGATGGGTATGACTATTAACATGGTCACCTTAGGAAAACATAGTGAAGCGAATCCACTGGTACCCACTGCAGCTGTAGACTCATCAAGTGTGGGTTGGAAAGTTGGCTGTCGCCTCGGAACGATTATGGCTCCACTCTTCCTCAGCAAGATTATGGAACCTTTGGGACGGTCTTTTTTCTTGAGTTTTTTGGAGCCTTTGTTCAGTGAACTCAGTTCAGAAAAGAATGAGGTTCTAAACACACGTTTTTATGATTTGCTCAATGAAGCCAATGAAGATGGTGTCTTTGACGTTCAGAAAAGTTAAGAACCAACTCCTAGATATCAGAATATTAATTACAGTTCATTTGATATCTTAATTCTTTTTTTTTCCTTTTTGTTTTATAATCCCTACTGTATCATAATGGTACACAAACAAGTAATATAGTATATTGTATTATCTGGATAAACACACATACAAACACATATTTATTTACATATATATACACATATTTATATATATACATATCTACATATATATACATATAAATACATATACACAAAGGTATATATACACGTATGTACATATATTTATACATATATGTGTGCCTGTGCATGTGCGTGTCCGTGTTTGTGTGTGTGTGCATGTGTGTCCGTGTTTGTGTGTGTGTGCATGTGCGTGTCCGTGTGTGTGTGTGTGTGTGCATGTGACTGCAACTGTGCATGTGTGTATGCATACATTTACATATGTATATATATAAATACATACACACATATATATATTGTAATATATATATATTGTAATATATATATTGTAATATATATATACTGAAATATATATATATTGTGATATATACATATTTTGTAATATACATATATATTGTAATATATATATATATATTGTTATATATATATATATATTGAAATATATATATATATATTGTAATATATATATATTGTAATATACATATATATTGTAATATATATACATATATATTGTAATATATATACATATATATTGTAATATATATACATATATATTGTAATATATATACATATATATTGTAATATATATATATATATATTATAATAAATTGTAATATATATATATATATATATATATATTATATATATATATTGTAACATTATATATATATATATATTTTATATATATATATTGATATATAATATAGATATATATATATATATATATATTATATATATATATATATATATATATACATCTATATGTATATGTTATATGTTAATTAATATACATATATATTGTAATATATATACATGTATATTGTAATATATATATATATATATATATTGTAATATATATATATATATATATATATATATATATATATATTGTAACATATATATATATATATATTGTAATATATATATATATAGTACAATATATATATATAGTACAATATATATATATAGTACAATATATATATATAGTACAATATATATATATAGTACAATATATATATATACATATATATGTATATGTTATATGTGTATGTATATATTTATATGTATATCTTATATATATATGTGTGTGCTATATATGAATGTATATATTTACGCATATGATATGTATATTGCCAGGAACCGCTATCACAGCTGGCAGTAAGTGGCCATTGTTAAAATCTACACAGAAATGAGACCACCATAATTCAGAATAAACAGTCATTATATCAAGAAGAATAAATGGCATATCTTATAATCTCTAGACACTCATAGTGCCCGTAGTGTAAAGTTTTCGTCTTTTACTCAACAATATGTTCAAAATAAATTTTGCTTTAAATAATTTGCGTAGTTTAGATATATAATTTGCCTTGTGACTTTTAGTATATTTACATTTGCGCTAATTCTCTTCCCCTAACTGTAAGATTCCAATTTTCAGACCAAAGTATTCAGTGTAACATATTAGTAAGCAAGTCAAGAGGAACGCCTTTTCAAAAGATTACTATTCCCAGACTGGAACTAACAACAATAACACTGTGAAAATGGCTAATACAAAAAACTCCTGATTCATGTGAGTTTAAATGTACGAAAGTACCTGATATGGAAATTAAGGTATGTCATTTCCTAGTAATCAAGGAAGATTCCTTCCATATCACGGGTAACAAGTAAGTGTTCCAGTTGGACTGAGCTAAAAAGATTGATCGGTTGGGATATCTTAGCCTGTAACCATTTTCGACACAGTAATAAAATTGACAAAGATATTACACTGTCAAGGGAAATTTTGGATGAAACTATAAAAGGGATTATATAAGGCGAAGAAATTAAGATTTTGAAAAATAGATAGTTAAATGTAAAGAAAACTAACTCGTTATATAACTTGACGATGTTGTAAAGGTACGGGGAAGATTTAAGAACACAAGTGCTCCAACCATATTCTAAGTCACAAACGCAGAGTACATGGCATTAACATGCCACATTTGATATTCTAGAAGCGTGTGTTCGTGTCAAAAGCGTGGTAAAGTCGTGGCAAAGTCGTGGAAAGTATTGGAATAATCGTGGAAACTCCGTGACATGGGGGTAGGCTTACCATGATAGTTACACAGGCAAAAAAAAAAGAGAAAAAAAAAAAGAAAAAAAAAAAATTACTGTACTTTTTCTTACCAATACTTCATATGAGCATACCACATTTGGAAAGTAATATCCATATTGGATACATCAGGCTTAATTGTCCTAGACTTAGATTACAAACTCTCTTAGGAAGACATGGATTCTCTGCTGATTTTGAGTTTGTTTACCTTTTGGCAGACTTTTCGAAGGAGAGTGAAGTTAAATGAATGGTAACAGTAGTCAGGAACGTAAAGTTCAAGTACATAATTATATGCAATATGTATACATTAACTCTATATGTATGATATAATAAAGATACGCATATATATATATACACACATAAAATAAGGAAGATATATACATAAACACACGATCCCTCTCATCCTGTTTGTTATGATCGAGCGTAGAGTGAATTACCAACGTCGCGTTCGTGAAATAGTTGTCAATTCTTTAAATAGGAACAAGTACAACGACTGATTCATACCAAAATTGAACTATCTTTTATTAATGCTACCTATGATTGTAGTTCCTCTTATGAATTTGTTGTTTGGACAGTGCCATTCATCTGAAACATGTTAACTTCGGAACGGTTGGTAAACCTGAAGCAGCTGTAACAGACGTGCCATGCTTTTGCGTCCTAGAATGCCGCCTTTGTGACATGAACACAACATGAACATGATATGGCCATGGCACGCATAAAACGTCCTATAATACGGCTGCTCATGTCAAGGTAAGGCATTAAGGAAACAATTCCATATCCTTCTTGATAGAGAAGTTTTGGATAGTTAACAGTTCAGGGATAGTTAAGCACATAACTGCAAAATATGTAAGTTGCCTTAAGATAAGAGTTAAATCATGAAAACAAAAATGACCGACTTATCCAGGGAGAGAGTTACTTCCGAAGAACTACCATTTACTAAAGTTGGAATAGAATTCTTTTGGTTCTTTGAAGTATGAAGAGGAAAGTCTACTATGAAATACTAAGGTGTAGGATAGGATACTTGGAAGTAGCTTATTTTGGGGACACCACTTCGTGCATAAATAGTCTAAGACAATTACAGCAAGAAGAGGTATAGCTAACTACATAAGTAATCAATGATCAGCTAATTGATACAAGGATTAAGTGGGAATCCAATCCCCTTGCTAGTCCACACTTTGGTGGAGCACAGAAATAAAGTTCAGAAGTAAAAAGATAAACTTAGCTTTAGCTTTGACTAAGTGGACAGAAGGTTCACTATCAAAGCAATGAATGAGTACCAGACTCATTGATGAAGCACAAGGCTTCACTGCAGAAGCATGAGTGTTTAACACTAGCATGAGGAATATGTAGGAGGGTTCAGAAGTCATGAATTGCGGTGAGTAAAATCAGTGTCTTGATATGATATTATGCATTTTTAAGATCGAAGGGCATCCTCAGGAAATCAAAAAGGCCAAAGGGCGTGGTAATTGCTGTTGTGGGCGTCCTCCTCAGCTATAGGGATTTGGTGGTATGCCCGTACAAGTTCAACTCTGGAGAATAGGGTGCAGGCTGAGAGTTCCTTTATGACGTCCTGTACATGCGGCAGGAGTAGCTGTCGGGTATGGTCGACAAAGTGGAGGGGCGACAACCAATTATTGCTTTCGCCGCCTGGTGCCATTTAGTTGGTATATGTCTGCTCTGATGTTAGGCCTATGGAAACGCCGCTTCAGACCTAAATTGAGTGATAAAGAGCGTTGTCCAAAGGTCTGGATGGGAGAAATGGGAGTGGCAGATAGAAGGCCAATCAGGACCGAGCGCGATAATGTAATAGCTGCGAAGAAAAGCTGCTGCTACAATTATCTTCCTAAAGACAATGAAAATAATTTCTAGTTGTAATAACCAAGCAACTACAAATGAACATAACAAGGTCTTGGTGAAAGTATTTTATTAATAATTATAATAATAATAATGATAAAATGGTGGTTTGAGTTATAAAGAGTGAAAATGGGGATAGCTCATATTTATGTCACTGTATAGCTTATGATAACGTATACGGCTAAGATATGCCGACCATAACTTGACATGCACGTAGAATTTGAAGAGGAAGAAATTCTGATTTCATATAGAATGGGAGGGGTTTTACACATGCCAACTTCCTGCACCAAAAATATTATACAGAAATATCTCAGGAAGCCACACAAATTGTAAAACACGATAGGCATTAGCAAAATTTTCATTGCCTTTTACGTTATGAATGACTGAATGCGACCCCACTAAACGAACCACCTTGTCGTGTTGCGGGGGCATGAACTCCTTCCTTGGCCGAGCCCGCTCTGGACCTGGCCAGTCTCTTCCTCCCATTGAGGTGGCCTTCCAGCAGCCGGTTCTCTGAGGAGGGATGAATTGTTTCTAGGTGCTGATCTAATAAGTGGTGTAATACAGCCCCCTGGTCCTCTTCCCAGGGGGGGGAGGGGGCTGACACTTTCGCACGTGTTTGCCGAGCATGGTACCCCTGTGTGCTTGAAGACGGGAGTCCTGGAGGTTGAGCAATGTTGTGTTTGAATATGCCCTGTGGCAAAGGGATAAAAGGCAGACTGCTTGCTCGGATTGGTGACTACTTTTGGAACAGAACTGCTAGAGTGAAGTTCCAAGGTCATCTTTCCAGGTATTTAACCCTGGAGAATGGTACTCCACAACAGGGCTTTCAGAATCGGTAATTCGTCTGCTAGTCGGTAAGCAATGACGTAGTGATGACGGATTCGGTAAAAATGACGTCACTGTCGGAAATTTGACAGATCTCGGGAGATAAGGAGTAATTTGATGTGCTTGTAAATAAAGATATTAGATAATTTTTAGTTTCATTTCCTTACCATATTTAGATTTAACAAAAGATAGCTTAGCAAAACTAGGTTTTGCTGTCACGTACGAAGCAAAGCCGGGGCGGCACACAAACAAAGCCAGTTCTACCTGTTCCATGTTTGAGTTCAGACGTACTTCCATGCTTTTCGCTGGAAGAATTTTCTACCCTGTATACATCAACTGTCAGTGAGTATTAAGTATTATTTACAGTATTTTTTTATATTTGATATTTTGTCATTATCCTATTTTTACCATAGTTACCCATGTTACATTTTCTATAATATCTACCCTGTATTGCAATTCTGTTTTCTAATTTTTGTCCCTAATATTTCTTATTACAGATCGAGTGCATATAAACCTAGTGTAGGTATGCATTATTGCAATCGGTATATTTGCCACATTCTTCAACCTTTTTTAGTTGGTAAGTTCCAATACATTTTCAACAACTATATCAAATTAAATGAAAATCGTCAGGTCACTATTGAACTGCATTAAATGTTTGAATGTATGCTATTGAGTTTTTCTCAATCTCTATTAATAATGCGTAAAGCACAATTCAACGCAAAATACCCATATGTGACTATCGCTTTTCTCTGATGCTGTCATTACATGTAATTTTCAGAACATGTCAGCAAAGGTCAACTTTCGAGATGCCTGGTTGACCTATCCAGACTTCCAGCCCTGGCTAGCACATGTGGAAGGTGACTCAAAGAAGGCCTATTGCAAGACATGTAAGAGTGGATTCGGAGCGGAGATATCCACGATCAAGAGGCATAAGATGCACGTCGCCAGGACAAGTCAGGCTATTCGGCAGGAGGAGGATGCTTCTGCTCCTACCTTCTCCCTGAGTGGCACAGGCTTTGCGATGATTCTCCTTTGCTGTTTCATTGCAGAACATAACCTACCTTTCACCCTAGCAGAACCGCTCATCCAGTTGCAGAAGATGTTTCCTGATTCTGCAATTGCGCAAGTGCTGCATTTGAAGAGGTATAAATGCACTGAGGTAATGCGGCAATTTGGCAATACTGTTAACGAGGAGCTTTCAAGGAAACTTCGAGTTAACAAATTTATATTAAATTAATAGAGGAAACGATGGATGTAAGTACCATGAAGTCTTGTGTTGTCATTGCAAAATATTTCAACCAATGTGGGAATGCTTGATCTGATTGATATATTTGAAAAAGATACCACTGGTTCAACAGGTGAAAACTTATAATAAAATCATCCAGTGTTTGCAGCACCATGACATCCCCCTAGACAGTTTGATTGAGTTTGTAGCTGATGGAGCTGGAACATAATGGGGGAAAATAATTCCCTATGCAGCAGACTCAAGGTAGCAGCTCCAGGAATTGCAATTTTTAAATGTATATGCCACTCTATACATTTATGTGCTTCAGAAGCAGCAAAATACCTACCAAGGACGTGTAAAGGACTAATCCGCAATATTTATTCATTTTTCTCCCACAGTGCAAAAAGGAAGAATGAGTTTAAAGAATTTCAAATTTACTGCAACATCAAGCCTGATAAATTGTTGCATGTGTCTCAAACACGTTGGCTGTCATTGCACCAAGCTGTAACGAGAATTATTGAACAGTGGGAAGCACTTAAACTATATTTCAGATCGAAAGTACTTGATGAGCGCCTGTTGTCCGTCGAGGCAATATGCAAGACATTAGACGACCCCTTCGTATTGGTATATTTCAAGTTTTTAGAATATATATTGCCAAAATGCAATAAAATAAAAAAATTTATTTCAGAGACAAACGCCCACAATGAACGGAACTACCTGCCAATTCATCAAATGTATTTAGGGTCATCCGTACATGAACTTTTCCAGAGGGAGGGATGAAAGAAAGGAAAGACATGCTAAATGACATAAGGTTAAAGTGTAGATTGTTTTTGGTTACATTATGCATAGAAATCAAAAAAAGATTTCGATTAAACGATGAGCTATGGGAAACCGTAGCATTATTGAACCCTCAAAGCGCTCTAGATCACACTTGGCAAGTATTCGTGCCAACATTAAATAACCTTCTTGAGCAATTGCTACGGATTTCAGTAAACAGAGAAATGCTAACTAAAGAATGGAGACAGCTACCATGGCGTAATATTGATGAAAGCGTATAGCAGTGTGACGTTCTTGAATTTTATAAGAAAATCGGTAAGGAAGTTGACCAAAAATCAAATTTTAAGATTTAAAACTTTCTGATTTCGCTCTTCAGGTACTTGCATTGCCGACATCCAATGCGGATGCAGAAAGGTTATTTTCAAGGTTAAACCTTATTAAAACGAAAATCGGAAACTCCCTTCAATTGCCATCGCTGAAAGCATTGCTATTTGTTTCAGAATATGTAAGAAGCCAGGGTGGAATTGAAAATATTCGCCCTACTAAAAAAATGATAAATGTGAGACAGACTCATAGCCATATTGTGTGCTGTTAATGTTATGTATTATAATTTTGACTTGCATAATAACTGTTATTATTTAGAAAATAAAATTATTGTATTTTTTTTATTTTTTTATTAAATACCAAACAGAAAATAAAAAAAGAGCTTAGTTACCCCTCACAGAACATTTTCTATTTTCTCTCATAAGTGACGTCATGGCCTTACAGCCAATCACAATACAAGAACTCTAGCTAATGAACGCATTCGGTAAACAAAAGTCGGATTATTCGGATATTCCAACAGCCGTGCTCCACAAGGAGGGGTCCTTAGCCTGGCTTATTTAACACACTCATCTTATGCATCCTGACATTCCAGTCCCAGCAGCGTGCAAGACCATTTCTTATGCAGATGATCTTGCAATTATCTCTACAAGGAGACGAAATGAGAAAAAACAGAGAGGCCCAACATTGTCTGGACCTAATGTCTGAGGAATGCCGGAGGGTTGGGCTTAAGATCTCAGAAGCCAAATCGAAAGCAATGGTGCTGAAACCTGATGTCTGTTACCAAAGACTCCGTGTCCAAGGGTTAGAGTTAGAGTGAGTTCACGTCTACCAATACTTGGGGGTATGGATTGATGAGAACCCACCTTTCGCTCTGAGATTAAATATCTCATAGACCAGACCAAGGCAAGACTCTGTCATGAGAGCTCTGTCAGGGCGGCATTTAGGGGCTGGGCACCGTGTACTAAGATCCTTCTGTGTACATGCTGTCTGTCCCATTGTGGACTACTCCTCCGTCACCCTGATCATGGTCAAGCCTGGATTCAGGAAAAGGCTTGACATCATGCAAAACAAGGCTGCCAGGTTTATTCTGGGTGCCCCTGGGTGGACTAACGTTACGAACCTTCTCCTGGGGGCTAATTTTTCCCCCTAGCCACCAGGATTGATCAAATGGCAGCCCAGTTCTTTGCCAAAGTCTTACAGTCCCCACTGGATTCACAGCTAAGACAGAAGGTGTAGTGATGACTTGTGCAGAACCATGAACTCTTCACTAACAACACCTGGCTGTCTCACACAGCAAGGGTGCTGATAGCTTTGAGCTCAAGGAGACACTACTGGTCAAGAGCATGGACTCCCTGACTACGTCACACACCTGCCGTGGGCACGATTCTTGATAGAGTGTCTGTCATGAGCTTGTCAAGGAGAAAGACACAGTACTCACCGCCTCTGTTAAGGGATGAAGAGGAGAGGAATATTCGCAGCAACCACTCCTCTGGGTAGTAATACCTACTTCAGGTATGGTTCTGTAGACCCCACCGCCCACACTGCAAGCGCCAGTTTTGCAGTAAGGTGAGTGCTATGTGAATATCTGACAATGCCTCCTCACTCCAGGCAGTGGCAGTTGCAATATATTATGGGAGCCCTAGCCCATGCAGCCCAGACAGACGGGCATATTGTCATACATACAGAGTCTAGGGCCACCACTGACAACCTCCAACAAAGCAAGCCCCTTGATAACATTTATCCTGGATCAGGGTATATGCATTATCCTCATCTGGATTTCAAGCCATGTTGGTATTATAGGGAACGACTTAGCTGACAGGTTGGCAAGAGGAAGGCAGGAAGAAACCCTTGAGTGATCTTGCGGTACATCCTAGCCGGGAACTGCTAAGGCATAAAATGATGGGCTGCAGGGCAGGTCAGTGTCCTGCAACACCACAGAGAGGAAGCAAAACCCTCCCCCTCGGCCAGGCTGTGAGTCGCTGTTACTCGCGAGGTGTGCCGAAGTCAGCCTTCACAGACCGAGAATAGGCTATTCTTGTGCGTGACAAATCATATCCAACATTGGGCATGATGAGCTGTGATCAATGTGGCACACCAGACGCCAAATTAGAGCACTACCAGATGGAGTGTGAGTACACTCGCTTCTTCAGGCAGGGCCCAGAGACAGCTGCTGGGCTGGTTAGACAGCTATGCCTATCACTTGCCCCCTGGCAATCCGACCGCCATGGTAAGCATTCAGTTATGATGATCAGATGAGTCAGCACTTATAGCTGGCAGAGGCCGAGCCGCCTCGTGCATATAGCCCAGGCGAAGCGACATCTTTGCAAATCTCTCTGAAATGAACTGAACTGTATTGAGGGCGAGTTGGATGAATGGACAGTGATTCCATGAAGATTTTATATTTTGGTTTTTGATGGTTACTGTATGTAGTGAGAATCTTGTTGGTTACAACTTTTATGCTGCTTTTCACAATAGCCATTTGTAATGTAATGTCACTCAGTTCTTTACACAACACTGAGTAGGCATTCAAAAATATAATCAAGTGTCCAGAAGATAACCTGCAAGACGATTTTCGCCGAAGTGACATGTACTTTACAAAGTTCATGGGCTCTTTAATTTTCATATCATTACTCTTTATGATAAGCTAGAGCAGAATGTTGCAATCCCAGCCTGCCTCTACTACCTTCCACTCTCCAAATGACATCTTTCTCCTTTGTGTAGGTTATCTTAAAATATACAATATCATGAACATCAGAAAAAGATGAATACAGTCGTGTGCTTTAATTATTATCATCATTATTATCATTATTATTATAAATCAATTTTATGCATGATCAACCTTCTTGTTGTAATAACAATGATTATGATAACCTCAATAACAATAATGATAATGGTTATGATGCTAACATTTGATAATCATGAGACTACCCAGACTAAAGGAGAGAGGTGACGGGAAGGGAACTCATGGTTGAACAACCAAGTTATGCTAAAAACATTTTACACATGTCGGAGTTAGCATATCATAAATCATAAACCAACATATATATTCAGTTCAGTTCAGAGAGAAGTGTGGAGACGTCGCTTCACCCGGGCTATATGCACGCCAGCTATAAGTCCTGACTGATCTGATCATCATAACTGAATGTTTACCGTGGTCAGATTCCCTGTAGGCACTCCAGTTGCCTGGGGGCAAACGACAGGCATAGCCGTCTAACCAGCCTGGCGGCTGTCGTCTCTGAGCCCTGCCTGAGGAAGTGAGTGTGCTTGCACTCCATCAAGTAATGCTCTAATTTGGCGTCCAGCATGCCACAATGATCACAGCGTAGCTCATCATACCCAATGATGGGTACAATTTGCCATGCACAAGGATAGCCTATTCTCACTCTGTGAAGGCTGACTTCAGCACACCTTGATATTCTGGGGGAGAGCATTAGCGACTCATAGCCTGTGGCGTCTGAGTACCAGCTGGCCGAGGGGGAGGTTCTCTCTTCCTCTCTATGTCGCTGCAGGGCACCGACCTGCCCTGCAGCCATCGTTTTACGTCTTAGCAGTTCCCGGCTAGAATGCACCACAAGATCACTTAAGGGTTTCTTCCTTCCTTCCTCTGCCAACCTGTCAGCAAAGTCGTTCCCTTTGATACCAACATGGCTTGGAATCCAGGTGATGACAATGCGTCTACCCTGATCCAGGATTCTCTGAGCAATGGTGAGCATCGTGGTCAGAAGGTAAACGTTATGAAGGGGCGTGCTTAGTTGTAGGCTGTCAATGGTGGCCCTAGAATCTGTATGTATAACATGCCTGTCTGTCTGGGCTGCATGGGTTAGGGCTTCCATAATAGCGACTGCCTCTACTTGGAGTGAGGAGGCATTATCAGATACCTGCAGAGCTTTTGTTATACCCCTTGCTGCAAAACCGGTGCCTACAGTGCGGGTTATGGGGTCTACAGAACCATTCATGAAATAGGTTTTACTACCCGGTGGAGTGCTTGCTGCAATATTCCTCTCCGCCTTATCCCTTAATTAACAGAGGCGGTGAGTACTGTCTTTCTCCTTGACAGGCTCATGACAGAAAACAAGGATCGTGCCCACGGCGGGGATGTGACATAGTCAGGGTGGGTGAGGTCCATGCCCTTGACCAGTAATGTCTCCTTGAGCTCAAAGCATATCAACACCCTGCCTGTGTGATACAGCCAGGTGTTGTTAGCAAAGAATTCATGGTTCTGTGCAAGCCGACGTTGCACTTTTTGTCTAAGCTGCGAACCTAGTGGGAACTGTAAAACTTTGGCAAAAAACTGAGCCGACATCTGATCGATTCGGGTGTCCAGGGGCAAAAGATTGGCCTCCAAGAGGAGGTTGGTAACCTTAATCCACCCAGGGGCACCCAGAATGATCCTGGCAGCCTCATTTTGCATGATGTCAAGCCTTTTCCTGAGTCCAGGTTTGACCGTAATCAGGGCGACGGAGGCGTAGTCCACAAAGGGACGGACAGCGTTCACATAGAAGGATCTTAGTACACAGTGCTCAGGCCCTATGCGCCGCCCTGACAGAGCTCTCATGACAGAGAATCTTGCCTTGGTCCAGTTTAGATATTTAATCTCAAGTATTGGAAGATGTGAACCCACTCTAGTTCTAACCCTTGGACTCATAGTCTTTGGTTGCGGACATTGTGTTTCAATGCCATTGCCTTCGATTTGGCTGCTGATATTTGAAGCCCGACTCTGTGGCATTCCTCAGACATTAAGTCCAGACAACGCTGGGCCTTTCTAGTTAGATTTTCATTTCGTCTCCCAGCAGAGATAATTGCAAGATCATCTATATATGAAATGATCTTACACCCTACTGGGAGTGGAATGTCGTGGATGTGTAACATGAGGGTGTTAAACAGAGCCGGGCTAAGGAACCCCCCTTGTGGAGTGCCATTCACCAGGAGCAAATGCCTGGAAAGGTGACCTTGGAACTTCACTCTGGCAGTTCTGTTCCGAAAATAGTCACCAATCCAGGCAAGCAGTCTGCCTTTGATTCCCTTGCGCATCAGGATCTCGCCAGTTCAAAAGCCTTCTCCAGGTCCAGGAGGACAATGATAGAGTTGGCATTGCTGACAGTGCTTAGTTAGGTGGCCATGCTGTGAGCATGTCCTAGGTGAGAAATGATGGGGTAGGAGATCCCATCACAACCCAGGGCTGACCGAGAATTGGTCTTATATGTCCACCGTAATTCCCTCAGAGCGAACATGGCATCTGTGTCATCAGGCTCGACTGACTTTTCTCTGATGAGGGCATGCCTGCCTGGAAGCAATTCCTTTTGGCATGCCCTCAACTCTACTGGTAGGCTGACGCTACTTAAAGAACTCGAGTGCCAGTCTCTCTGTCTCATACCGCGGGTTATAGTGGATCTTTCTGGGGGCTGAGCAATTTGTGGCCTGTCTGATACGGTTCCACAGCTCTGAAAGGGAGGTTTGGTGACCAAAGGACTCACACCACTCCAGCCACTTTTCCTGCTTTACCCTCTTAGCAGTTTCCTGAGCATCCCTGAGAGCCTCTCTCAAAAGAGCGTGGTTTTCTGGGGTTTTCTGTCTGTGGAAATGTCTTCTGCACATATTGATTCTGTGGTTGACCTCCTTAATCTCATCATTGTAGTACCAATCGTCTTTGAAACACCTGGACCATGGACGAGTTTTGGGGATGGTCTCTGAGGCTACCTCGTCTATTGCATTTACTAGTCTGGCCTCAAGTATATCCACATTATCGTTAAGTGAGAAGTTACTCGTTCTGAGGCACCTGGCCAGGGCCTCCTGGAAAGCATTCCAGTTGGCCCTGTCCACCTTCCATCAAAGATTGTGCCAGGGCACGGGTGCCAGGCCAGTGTTCAAGATGGTGGTGACTATCCTATAGTGATCGCTCATGGCAGTGTTGTCCACAAACCAACTAATTCTCTCAACCAGAGCCGCAGTGACAAAGGTAAGGTCAAGGACCCCCCTGCCAATGTGCATAGGCTCCTGGCTGTTGAGAAGAGCAATCTTGGTGCATGACTTAAGCACCTCAGCTATGTGGTAGTCTGCTGCATTACGACTCTGAGTGGGAGCCAAAATGTGGCACACGAGAATTGGCTTGTGTGCCGCAGCAGCACATACTTCACAAAGAGCAGGGGATAGTCGACTTAAGAAGGGAAATCAAACCTCTGGTTCCTTGCTTATTCGGCAGCACAAAGGGATGACATCCCGAGAAGCGAACAGATTACCCTGTTAGGGTCTCCTGGAACATGACGTCAATGTTCTGAGATCGCACAATCACGTGGAAAAGGGCATTCCTTAAGGAAAAGCTGTTGATATTCCACTGCAGCTTGCTTAGATTAGAAACCACTGTGCTAATCTGAGTCCATTAAGTCTCTGTCATCAATGACATCGACATAATCGGTCTCAGTGTCTGATGCCCCAGTATGGATAATATCAGACATTTCAGAGTCTGACAACTCTTTGGTGAGTTCCTCACTGAGCGTGATTTTCTCACTCGAATCGTCACTCGTCAGGACAAGTTGAGCCATTAATAGGGCTGGGTCTCCTGGGAGGTGGAGAACCCCTTGTCGCCTTGACCTTCATTCTGGATGGACGTTTGGGTGCAGGCTCTGCCAGTGTGGTCTTGGCCGCAGGTTGGGTGGAGAGACAAGTCTTGCCCTGGGGGTTTGTGGGGAGAGGAGTCTCGCCTTGAGTTGGAGTGGGTTTTGAGGCCATAGGACTCATCTCCCTCTCCTTTAGAGCAGCGACAGTCTGAGTCATTGCCTTCATGGCAACCTTGACTGCCTTCTCGGTCTCCTCACTGGTCCTTCCCAATGCTGTCGCAACTGCTGTAACAACTGTCGTCAGCAGGAGCATCAAGTCCTTCTGTGTAAACAGAGTTGGTCTCTCCGCTCTTAGGGTAGAGTTTATGTTGTTCCCAGACCCCTTCCAGGTCTATTTCCATCTTGGAACTCCCACCAGAGCCGGAGGTGTCCGGTGGTGATTTCGCTTTGGGTGATGCATCCTTCCTCTTAGGAGGGGGGGGGGGGTGAGACCTTACCCCTTTGCTCTGCCCACAGACATGAGTGCCTGGAGGGGTGGGAACAAAGTCTGGTCGCTTTGCAACGACCTCTTGCCGCCGAAGAGCCTCTTCCTTCCTTACGGAACAGCCGAGGCTCCAAGTGTGGAGCTTTTTGTGGCAGTTGGGACACTTTGCAGTGGTGTCCCACTTGCCCTCCTTGTGTGCTTTGAGGCCTGACTGACTACAGACACCACACTTGGGCTTTGCAGAGCAAGTGGCCTGGTGGTGCCCGTACTTCTGGCACGTAAAGCAGCGGAGCGGTTCAGGAATGTATGTCCTGAGCTGTAGGAGCCTCAGGACTTGCATGGTTTGGTGGTTCCTTTTGGAGAGTCAGGAAGCTCCCACCACCTTGGGATGGGACATGATGACCTCAAGATTATACATCAGAGGGAAGCCAAGAAGCACCATCTTGGACTTCCTCTCTTCGGGAGTCAGAGCCGACAGGCTCACCTTCCGCCCATCCAGGAGCTTGTCTGTCTCCTGGAGGAAGGTGAGAGTGGCTTGATCCCTCGGTATGATTATCATGCCATTGTCTCTGGCAATTCTAATCGTCAGACAGCACTGTTTTTGGTTTTCAAGAGCCCGTACAATCTGGTAAGCGTTGTCGAATCCTTCCAGTTTAGGGGGACCCTAAACTGGGGGAACCGACTTGGGGCTACAGACTCGCACTCCGAGTCCGTAGCCGGCCGATGCCGCTTGTTGCCTGTCCTCCAAACCGACGCCGGTGTTTTGGCAGCGGGGCCAGCAGGGTTGGAGGGTCCTACCTGGCTTCCATTTTCGTTTTGACTCATCGTCTGAACTGACGCCAAAGACTTGTCAGAGCCAGGGGCTGGTTTGGAGGGTCAAGCCCAAGGTTCTTGGGCAGGTTTTCTCTGAACCGACACCAGAGCCAGGACCTTGAAAGGCTCCAAGGTGAGACAGTCTTAGTCAACTTCTTGCCGTCAACCGGATTGTCAGTCAGATTTTTTTTTTTTTTTTTTTGGTAGAGTTGCCATGTAAAAGCTGTTCAATTCATCCTCCCACGCCCCCACCCACCACGGAGTCCAACAAGGGGAAGCCACAGGGGTGATGGGAGGATATACGAAACCCCTGTCTCGCGTTGATGTTACTCGCAAGACCATCTGATTGCCTGTAAGACAGGCGCTGCTTGACCCTAGCCTAGCTCAAAAAAGAGACCAGCCAATTGACCTAACTGAATCGAGATCAGGCCACCTGTCTTGCTGGTATAGAGGACCAAAGAGGCGTGTTGCTAGCCGCAGGGCGTACTCATACATGGCATCGCTCAACCT
>NW_028234406.1:15331390-15333890 GCF_977035675.1 Penaeus japonicus | reverse complement strand
ACAGTAGTTTCTCGAACGAACAAAAGAGTTCAGAATAATAGGCTAAGCAACGGTACTTCGAAGACATTTTGCATATCCGAGTCCTTCAAAAAATTCGTTCTCCAGCCCTATACGTATGTATTTCCTTTTCCGTTTAAATGGGAAACTTCTTTGTCCGTTGTAAGTGTATTCATTGGCTTTAACGGCACTAACATTGTTTTAGACATTGCATATGGTGGATTCTCACATCTTCCCTTTATGCCTACAGCCCCAGCGGCTAATCAGTCTTGTATATATGCTTTGGACAAAGGGAAGCAGGAGCACAACTTGGAATTTGTTCACGAGAAGTTTTCACTAATTCAACGCCAGGCAGTTGGGAAGGGGATTCAGTTAACCTACTGACGCCGGGTATTGGACTGTTTGCTATATTATATGTATATATATATATATATATATATATATATATATATATATATATATATATATATTTATATATATCATCTTTTATTTTTTATCTTTTCTTCGCTCTTTCTTTCTTTCTTTCTTTTTCTTTCTTTCTCTTCTTTTTTTCTTTCTTTTTTTCTTTGTTTTGCTTTCTTTCTCTCTTTCTTTTTACTTTTTTCTTTTTTTCTTTTTCTTTTTTTTCTTTCTTTTTCTTTCTTACTTTCTCTTCTTTTTTTCTTTCTTTGATTTTTTTCTTTTTTTCTCTTTTTTCTTTCTTTTTCTTTCTTCCTTTTTCTCTTTCTTTTTTTTCTTTCTTTTTTTTTTTCCTTTCTTTTTCTTTCTTTCTTTTCTTTTACACATCGATGGTTGTATAAGCGAGTCTTAACTGAACTGAATCATTACTATCACCATTATCATTATTGTTATAATTCTAACAACAACAATGATGATAATAAAGAAATCACGAATATTCAAAGAATGAACTAATTAGGTAATGTCTAAAAAAACTACTAGGTTTAATAACGATAATGATAATAATTACCATCGTTACTTTACTAATAATAATAATGGTGAAACAAACTGAAGAGTGCCTATTAACATGCTCTCCGATCGTTAATAAGTGATGTTATATCAGACCAAGTTAGGAGTATACTAATCACGTCACTCCAGAGCTAGACTTTAATGAGTTAGTTATTAAAGAACTGTGGAGTATAACTTCAGCATCCTCGTATAGAAGCAAGACCCCCAGAAGAGATTGCTTTCCGTTTTTTAGAGCATCTATATGAAATATCTTTGATATGTGCTGGTAAGTCTGATAAGAAAGAGAGGAAAAAAAAATATATATATACATATATATACACATACATACATACATATATACATATATACATATATACATACATACATATATATATATATATATATATATATATATATATATATATATATATATATATATATATATATATATATATATATATATATATATATATATATATATATATACATATATATATATATATATATATATATATATATATATATATATATATATATATTATATATAAGTAGTATTTGTATTCTTTATATATCGCAAAACAAAAGTTAAAGAACAATGCTTTTGTAACACTTGTAACAAAATGCGACTGTAATATAACATTATCCGCCGAATATTTATCTTTTTTCATTTTTCACTTTAACCACTAAAAAGAAGTAAGCCTATTAAAGAACAAAGAGAATAATGATTATATGCCTTTGTGTGTAATT
Organism: Penaeus japonicus; assembly: GCF_977035675.1. Taxonomy (NCBI): domain Eukaryota; kingdom Metazoa; phylum Arthropoda; class Malacostraca; order Decapoda; family Penaeidae; genus Penaeus; species Penaeus japonicus. The sequence goes on along the minus strand of NW_028234406.1, from coordinate 15,332,201 downwards.
GGTGTGTGTGTGTGTGTGTGTGGTGTGTGTGTTGTGTGTGTGTGTGTGTGTTGGTGTTGTTGTGTGTGTGTGTTGTGTTTGTGTGTACACATACACACATATGTCCATATCATGAATACGCATAAATATGTATGCATATGTAAATATATGTATTATATATATATATATATATATATATATATGTATATATATATATATATATATATATATATATATATATAATATATATATATATATACATACACACATATGTGCATATCATGCATACTTATAAATATATATGGATGTCTATATGTATGTATATGTAAATCTCTCTCTCTCTCTCTCTCTCTCTCTCTCTCTCTCTCTCTCTATATATATATATATATATATATATATATATATATATATATGTGTATATATATGTATGTATGTTTATATATGTATATATATATACATATGTATATGTGTATGTATGTATGTATGTATGTATGTATATGTATATATATGTATATATATATATCTATATATATATATATATATATATATACATATATATAATATATATATATATTCATGTATATATATATATATATATATATATATATATATATATATATATATATATATATATATATATGATATACACTCTAGTGGAAAACCATAGTGAATGTCATTATACAACGGAAAGAGATGGATCGGAAGTCATGTTCCAAAGCGGTTTATTTTCAGGCAAAGCCTTGCCCAAACATCCTACCTAAATACCAGCAAAATGACACTGCCAATACAAGGGAAAAAACTCGGTCTTTATTTTTTTTTCACGAAATGCAGC
>NW_028234406.1:15273907-15283790 GCF_977035675.1 Penaeus japonicus | reverse complement strand
CCGACCCTCCCACCCTACCGAACCCCCCCCAAACAACAAAAAAAAAAAGAAAAAAGAAAAAACTATCGGTACTTGTGCTGTCACATTTTTCCAATTTTTTTTTCTCTCTATCTCTCCCATGCCCTCATTAAATGTTTGTTGAATCAAAGTCTCATGAAACAACGTCCTGCCATTCGGCCGCCATTATTAATTTCCAGCCAGTATTTACAAATTATCTGATTTCGAAAACAAGGGAATGTTTCCTTAGGCTCGAACAGAATTCTGGTCAAATCCCGGTTAGCTTAAAAACTGCAAAATGTTTGAAAGTCCTCTTGTGAGGTCATTTTTCTCCTGTTTAATGATTAATGTTGTTTTTAATGGAAAGGATACGGCAAACGAATAGTTTTCGATGAAATGAAAAAGATAATGATGGTGGTGAGGAAGCGTCATCCGCAGGATGGATATCAGCAATCAGCTTCACCATCATTAGGATCATCAGAAGCCTCACCAAGCAGCATCATCAGCAGCAGGCCCGCAGCCTCATCCTCACCAGCCGCACTGCGCCATCCCACTCCACATTCTTAATCAGCCACGAGCATCACCCCCACATTAAATAACATAATATGCTGCATATGCACACAACCAAATGCTAGCTACCACCGGTAGCCTCAACAAGAACAGAACATTCTGCCGTGTAATTTCAGCATTTGCCAAAGCACAGTAGTTTCACGAACGAACAAAAGAGTTCAGAATAATAGGCTAAGCCAACGGTACTTCGAAGACATATTGCATATCCGATCCTTCAAAAAATTCGTTCTCCACCCTATACGTATTTTTTTTCCTTTTCGTTTAAAATGTGAAATTTTTTTTGCCGTTGTAAGTGTTTTCATTGGTTTTAAACGGCCTAACATTTTTTTTAGACATTGCTATGGTGGATTCCCCTCTTCCCTTATCCTACAGCCCCAGCGGCTAATCATTCTTGTAAAAAGGCTTTGGGACAAAAAGGGGGAAGCAGGACCCACAACTTTCAATTTGTTTAAACGAGAAGTTTTCACTAATTCAACGCCGGCAGTGGGGAAGGGATTCATTACGACTGACGCCGGTAGGGGAAACTGTCCCCAATTTTTATTATAAACACTACGACGACTATCCTTTTTAAATAAATAATATATAAAATATATATAATATATATATATATAAAATATATAATATGTATATATATATATATATATTATTTATATATATAATTTTTTTTTTTTTTTCTTTTTTTTCGCTCTTCTTTCTTTCTTTCTTTTCTTTTTTTCCCCCCCTCTTTTTTTCTTTTTTTTTTTCCCTTTTTTTTCTTTTTTTCTTTGTTTTTCTTTCTTTTTTTTTTTTTCTTTTTTCTTTTTTTTTTTTCTTTCGTTTTCTCTTTCTTTTTTTTCTCTTTTTTTACTTTCCTTCTTTTTTTTTTTCTTTTTTTTTTTTCTTTTTCTCTTTTTTCTTTTTTTTTTCCTTTCTCCTTTTCTCTTTCTTTTTTTTTTCTTTTTTTTTTTCCTTTTCCCTTTTTCTTTCTTTCCCCCTTTTTCTTTTAACAATCGATGGTTTTAAGGGTTTTAAATAACTGAATCATTACTATCACCATTAATTATTGTTAAATTCAAACCCCAAACCCAATATGATAATAAAGAAATCACGAATTTTCAAAGAATGAACTAATTGGGAAAAGGTCTAAAAAAACTACTAGGTTAAATAACGATAATGATAATAATTACCTTCGTTAAATTTTTTCTAAAAATTTAATAATAATGGTAAAAACAAACTGAAGATGCCATAAAAACTCCCCCAAATCTTTAATAATGATGTTATTTCAGCCCCATTTAGGAGTAAACTAATCAGTCACTCGGGAGCTAGTTTTTAAATGATTAGTTGTAATGAACTGTGGAGTTAATTTCAGAAACCCCGGGATAGAACAAGCCCCCAGAAGAGATTGCTTTCCTTTTTTTTAGAGCATCTAAATGAAAAAATCTTTGATATGTGCGGTAAGTCTGATAAAAAGAGAGGAAAAAAAAAAAAAATAAAACAAATATATTTTCACATACTACATACATATATACATAATCATAATACATACATACATACAAACATATATATATAATATATAATAAAATATTTTTATATATATATTATATATATAAAAATAATACATATTATATATAATTTATAATATATATATAATATTAATGATATATATATACATATATTATAATATAAAATATATATTAAATAATATATATATATATAAATTTTATATAAGTAGTTCTTTGATATTATATCATATATCGCAAAACAAAAGTTAAAGCAACAATGCCTTTTGTAAAACCCTGTAACAGAATGCGACATAAGCATAAATTATCCGCCGATATTTACATTTCATCATTTTTAAAAGAAAAACAATACTCGCCTTAAGTAAAGCTTTCTGAAGAAAAATGACGTATAATGATTATATGCATTTGTGTGTAATTGTGTGTGTGTGTGTGTGTGTGTGTGTGTGTGTGTGTGTGGGTGTGTGTGTGTGGGGTTGTGTGTGTGTGTGTGTGTGCATATATAAAAACAAATATTTTACATAAACCCTGCAAACGTTAAAATATATTTTTTTAAAATCTAATGTAATATATATATATATAAATATATAATATACATATATTATTATTAAAAATATATATATATATATATATATAAAATAATATTAAATATTTAATTTTACACATCCAAAACATATTACATATCAGAATACCCTAAATATGTATGCATAAGTAAATATATATATATGTAATATTTTGTAAAATAAAAATATAATAAAATTTTAAAAAAAAATAAAAATATATATATATTTATAATAAATATAATATATAAATACATACACATATGGCAAACATGCATTATAAATATATAGGTGCTTATGTATGTAAGAAAATATTTTATTAAATATATATAATAAAAAAAATTATATATATTTTATATAGTATATATATTATATGTATATATAAGTATATAAATATAAATATAATAAATATATGTATACAAAATATATATATAAAATAAATATATAATAAATATATATATATATAAAAATATAAATATATATAAAGATATACACTAGTGAAACCATGAATGTCATTATACAACGGAAAAAGAGGAAACGGAAGTCATGTTTCCAAAGCGGTTTTTTTTTCAGGCAAAGCCTCGCCCAACATCCTACCTAAATACCAACAAAATGACCTGCCAATACAAGAAAAAAACTCGTCTTTATTTTTTTTTCACAATGCAGCCCAAAGGTAATGAAAATTGCCTTCATAAATTTTCTCTTTTTTTTTCTCTAGATACTTTAGGGAAAGTTATAAGACGCCAAAAAAATTCCGGGACGTTTATAATGCATCTGAAATCCTCGCCCGCCGGGGGGGGGGGGCCTTGGTTTTAATCTTTAGGTTGCCCAACCTCCTTAGTAAACACTGTTTCAACTTTCTAAATTTTGGTGTTTACAGAGTTTCGCGTGTTCCGAGCATGATTACTATTATACTGATTGTTACTGTTGACATTCTATCATAACCATTTTTTGAAGAACTTTATAGACGCAGCAGAGTAGAGGTAGCAGGTCATATCTCTTATAAATACAGTGTCCCGAAGTCGGCTGAGATCAAAGGGAAAAAGAACGGTGCATTTTGAATGGTAAGTTATTCGAAACAAGAGAACATAATGAGAAAAGGAAGGATTAAAGTAGTTGGTGGGATATCTTTGAAGAGGTAGCGAACAGTCTCCGTATCTTGTCGCCAGACTCGTGCACAGTCAATTAGGCTCCTGAAGTCTAGGATATTGGAAGTTAGTGTGAAGAATTGGTAATTAATTAACAGTAGTAATAGGTGAAGTGTTTGTTTCTTATACAGCATTGAATTGGCCGTTTGATTTCTAATTATGTAAGTGCAATATCACTTATACACACACACACAGTACACACACACACTTATATATAATATACATATATTAATATATATATATATATATATATATATAGATATATATAATAATATATATTTGTTAGATATTTTGTGTGTGTGTGTGTGGGTGTGTGTGTGTTTTTAGAGTTTTGAGAGTGAGTATTTTTATAGATATATATATTTATAGCGATAGGAGGTTATTTTGCATTAGAGAGATATTAATATATATATATAGCACACAATATTGTGTGTGACATACATACATAGAACATATATATATGTATATCATATAGATATACAATATATATATATATATATATATATAACATATATAGATAAATTATATATATATATACATATATATATATATATATACACACACACACACACTCACAACACACACACACACACTCATCAACACACACCACACACACACACACAACACACACAACACACATATTTATATAGATATAGAATATATAATATAATATATATATATATATATAATATATAATATATATAATTTTTAAAAGCCATCCACTAGAGAACAAGTGCCAAGAACAGGTGATAGAGAACCAGTGTTGTGTTTTACTTCCCCCCAAAACAAATCATTGAAAGATAGAGTCCGAAACTACAAACATCGCAGTCGTAATTCCATGTATCTCAAGCGAGAGGAGGCGATTACAGTATTGCATTATGGTTACGAGGAGTGTTTGGAGGGCGATCGAAATTTCTACTAATAGAAAGTGTAATGATATTTCGACGCTACTCCTCTCTACTTTTGGTGTTTTCCCCTTACCATAAAAAATTGGCAGTTCTCCGTTGGGACGACAAAATGTGTACATTTATGATGGAACACACTCACAAATATTGTAAATGGATTTGTGAAAAGCTTGTTTGAGCAAAATGTCCAAAAAGAATAAAAGCTGTAAGTAAGCAAAACTTCTTAGCCATAATACAAGGGCGTCAGCCCCTTTTTAAATGTCAATACTTTGTATTACATTATACTAAATAAATATGTATATATAATGAATATATAATTATATATATATTTAGATAGATATATATAAATAGATATATATATACAATGTATATTAATATTATAATAATACATAACATATAATATAATAATATATATAGTAATTATAATATACACAAACATATATACATATATATATAAATATATATATAAATATATAATCTATATATATATTATATACACACAAACATATATATATATAGTATTTATATAAATAATATATATATAATAAATATATATATAAATATACATATATATAAATAAATATTTATATATATAAATATATATATATTATATATATATATACAATAAATAATATATATAAATATAAATATGATAATAAATAAATAATACATACTACACACACACACACACACACACACACACACACCACACACACACACACACACACACCACACACACACACACACATATATATAATATATATATTATATATAATATTGATATATATATATATATGGAAATATATATATATATTATACAGATATATTCATTATATATATATATATAATATATATATATAATATTAAATATATATATAAATATATAATATAGATATGTATGTTTATTATATGTATTAAGATATATATATATATATATATATATATATTATCTATATAAAATTATATATATAGATATATTATATATATATTATATATATATTATTATATATATATAATTATATATGTGGTGTGTGTGTGTGGTGTGGTGTGTGTGTGTTGTTTGTACGTGTGTGTGTGGGTTGTGTGCGTGTGTGTGGTGGTGTGTATTGTGTTTCTAGAAGCATAAAAAAATATCAATCATATGACAATTTTTAAACAATCGCTTGTTATAGAAATATTTCATAATTCATATCCCTTGCAATGATATATATATATATATAGATATATTTAGATAAATATATATATATATAAACTTTAGTATATGTATATGTATATGTATATATTCATATACATTTTTTATATATATATATATTTATATATATATATAATATTTATAAATTATAATATAGATATATATTATAATATATATATATAAACACATACATATTTTTATTTTTAGATAATAATTTAATTATATATAATAGAATTAATTATATAATATATATTTTGTAATATATATTTATATATATATATAATACATATATATATATATAATATATAATATAGTATATATAGATATATAATATTTAAATAGATATGTATATATACATATACACACACCCACACACACACACACACACACACACACACCAATATATTACATAGTACTATATATAAAAATATATATATATATATATATATATATATATATATACATATATAAACATATAGATATATAGATATATATATATAATATTATATATAGTATATATATATAGTTATATATGTATATATAAAATAGATAATTAAAATATAATATATATATATTTATGATATATATATTAAATATACATATTATAATAAAATGTGAGTGTTTGTTGTGTGTTGTGTTGTAGAATACGTGTGTGTGTGTGTTGTGTATGCGTGTTTGGTTGAGGTGCAATGTGTTCTCTATAGAAGCATAACAAGATATCAATCATTTATTATTATTTTTAACAATCGGCTTTTATATGAAACTATTTCATAATACACTATCCCTCAAAATTCTCTTTTGAAACTGATAAGATACAATCATTTTCGGCAAAAAATATATCTCTATTTCCCGAATTAGAATCCACTTTAAAAATAAAATGATTTTTTTTTGGCAATCTTAAAAAGAATTACAGTTACATCACCCCTGTTGTTTATCGCTAGTAGTCAGGCCACTTTATACTCGTTACCGATACCCAGTAATGATTTTGTGATTTCGAAATAAGGAGCTAGGAACAGGACTTTTTCCATTTTAAATCTTTTTTATCTACGTACATAATGACAACCAATTTCGGCAAAACTTGTAAACTTTTTCGTATTGGTTCTGACATCTTAGAAGGCAAAAGAGTTTGGATAGACAATCCTCCAATAGGCTACACTGTTTTTCTAGTATTTTACACATGATGAATTCTACCTGGTTTATTTTCAAATATTCCTCAATTCCTATATACGTTAACTGTTTTCTTATTCTTACTAGATGAAGTGTGAAGATTCTTAGAATTTGTGATTACAATTTTTGGTTTGATAACCCACAGAAAATGACATCCCCCTCTACTTTGAAACCGATTGCTGTAATAACCTTTTGTTTAATTAAAATCTAAACATGTTTCAACTCCTCAACTGCATCTAGTAATGTGTTTTGCCGAACGTTCCTTTTCTGGATAAGGGCTTATCAAGTCCAATTTCTACTATTGTTGCACCACTGGTATTAGAATAACTGTCTGTAAACCCTACATAACTACCAACACGTATCCATTTATAAATACACTTTTTTATGAAACGTTTAACTTTCACTATATTTTTGAAACTGACTTTGAGTGGTTCATATTCTCTATAAACTTTTCTGATTTTTTCAGATTTCAATCTATGATCTATTCAAGCGATGTGTCAACTATTACCAAACACAGAATATATATCGGAGAAAGAAAATCGATCAGTATATTTAGAATATATATTGATCACAATCTTCGCTTGATTTATCATGCATACTGTGAATTCTATTTAGGAAATCATTTTTACATCTTTTTCCTCAGCCAAAATCATCAGACATAAATGAAAGAGGCTCCTGGATTGCTTGGTTCAAACACTTGCTTGCACAAATACAAATGGTCATGCAACTAAGAATTGTCATGAAAAGGATATATATGTATATATATTTTTGATTTCATTAATGCTCACAAGGATGTTACCACAGATGATTATACAGAATGCCCTCGGTACTAAAAAGGGCATCAGAATATGTTTCTTGAAGCTTGTCATCCTCAAGACCATGGTATTATTGCACTGCACATTTTCATTAAGATACCAAATCAGAGTTCTTATTTACTACTGCTGGATAATCATCTTCCTTTATCGTAAAAGGAACAATTCATCGATTGCATTGACAAACTCCGACTATTTTCATATCATTAATCATGATACTAAACATTTGGAAAGTAAAATACATGAATATTACCTCCTATAAAATAAAATTTGTCATTCGTTGAATAATTTTGCTTTAAGACTCTGGCAATCAATTAAAAAGCAAATATTATTGTGGTAATTGCCCCGATGTCTGGAATATCGCTATAATCATCTGATTCAGCAATTAGTGATTATTTGAGCTAACTATCTTTAAGATTGTGTTTGCATATGTTGTTTTTTGGCCTGATCGAGGCTAATACAAGATCAAATAATGATTTACTTGTATCATCTCTTACGCAAGGAAATTAATTCGACCGATATTTTAAACTTAAAAATTGCCTAGCGAAATTGACAGCCAAAATTCAAATTGCACTGATATGTTCCAACGTTCGCGCCCGCTCAGGAAACGAGAACATATCCTACCTTTCGCCAGATTTAACTGCCCCTGTGGTTAGAGGCCGCTGGTCTATACCATAGACTTGCTGGTGCTTTCGTGCTGCATTAACTCTACTAATCATGTTTCGACTTTTGTGAAAGATAGAAAAAATGTCAGCTTCTAAAGTAACTGACAGGAATAAACGTAGTCAACAGAACTAAATGGTGGAGGATTGGGTAAATATAAAGAAGTGTTGGACAGTGTTTGGAGTATGGAGTTGCGCTAGGGATGGTTGTGTGAGTTTGAATCTTAGTTTGAGCAGTGCTGAAGCAGCATGCACTGTTTGAGTGACATTTGAATAAGTTTTGTTTTTTTATTTTTTGTTGTTTTTTTTTTTTCTACAAACCTTGTACATGACCTGACACAGCCCACATAATATTATATAGCAGAATAGAAAAAAAAAAACTCAAAAAAAAAAAAAAAAGAAAAAAAAAACTATGGCGTCAATATAACGCGAAAGGTAGCGAATTCACAAATGTTATACATATATGTTTACTTCTCAGATTTCCATAGTAAATTCATAAAAAAGTAATGTAAAACAGAAAGGACTTTTTCCCTTTTTGAGTGCAATTAACAACCAAAAGGAGAACTATACAGTCAAAGTATCCGCACCTCCGATCTGAGCTTGAATGATAATAAATAATTGATGTTAAGTAAAAGACAAACAAAAAAACAGTTCCAATATGAAACCGAGAAAGTATTTTAGCACTGACTTTACCGCCGAATAACTTTCTGCTACAGGCAGAATGGAGTAATGGAAGTCACGATTTCGTAATTAGCAAAGAGATAAGGAGGAAAAAGGAATTAATAACGCAGTTATTCTCGCTTCCAAGTCTGATAAACACACTTGGAGTCAAGGAGAAAGAAATACATAATAGATAGATAGATAATAAGAAAAGAGAGAGAAAGAGGGGGAAAAAGAAAAAAGAGGAAGCAAGAGAGAGAGAGAGAGAGAGATGTGTGTGTGTGTGTGTTTGATGATGGAGTTAATATTGCGCAATCACCTACACACACACACACACACACACACACACACACACACACACACCACACACACACACACAACACACACACACACATACACACACACACACACAAACCTACAGAACCAACTGCACATAATACATACATATGTATGTGTAGGCAATGTTAATTATCATATATCCGTCAGAATTCCACGCTTCTCTCTTGTTACTCCCCCAATAACAACCAACAATATAAGAAAACGTCCGAGATAAGCAAACAGGTAAGGTAGAGAAAGCTGCTGAAACAATCGAGAAATAAACAAATACGAGGCAAAAAACGATGATGAACACTATATTATCAAGCAAAGATTCGCATTTTGTCATTTGTCTGCTGTTTGAGTCTTTGCTCAGCTCCCATCTTTATAATCTTTAAT
>NW_028234406.1:15228907-15231407 GCF_977035675.1 Penaeus japonicus | reverse complement strand
AATATTGCATTATCTTATATATTATATATATATGATATATAATTTTAAAATTATAATATATATATATCATTCAATATATGCATATGTATATAATATATATTATATATATATATATATATATTTATATTATATGTATATATACATTTATTAATATTGTTATTTATAAATTATATATATATAATTATATTAAATACTGCTATATATATACATATATATATATCATATATCATATATATTAATATATTAAAATATATATATATATATATTGTGTGTGTGGTGTGTGTGTGTGTTGTGAGTGTGTGTGAGTGTATGTGTGTTGTGGTGTGTGTGTGGTGTGTTGTGTTGTGTGTTGTGTGTGTGTGTGTGCTTTGTGTGTGTTTGTAATATATATATTATATTCTATATATATTTTATATATTATATATCTTTATATAAATATATTTATATATATAATAATATAATCTATTTATAATATATTACATATATATATAATATATATGATATATATTAATCTATTATCTATATATCAATATTATATATATATATATATATACTATATATATATATATATATATATATATATATATTATATAACTTTATAATACATATATATATATCTATTAATATTATTCTATACTATATATATATATATATATACATTATATATAATATATATATATTATTATATATAATATTATTATAAATATATTATATTGTATATTATTCAATTAATTTGTATATATATATATATATATATATATTAATATATATTATATTATATATATATATATATTATAAATATATTTATTTATTTGTATATATATATCAACTAATTTATATATATAATATATATCATTATATATATATATATTATATATATGTGTGTGTTGTGTGTGTGGTGTGTTGTTTGTGTGGTGTGTGTGTGTGTGTGTATGTTTATATAATATTATATATATATATATATATATATATATATATTATATATATTCTACTATATATACATATTTATTATATATATATATCTATATATATATTTATATATATATATTCATATATATTTATACATATATTTATATATTATATATATATATAATAATATATATTATATATATATATATTATATAATTTATATGCATATATATATATATATTGCATATATTATAATATCTATATATCTATATATAATATGTATATATATTATATATTTTATTAGAATATATTCTTAATATAGTATATTATATGCATATAATATATATATAAATTATGTAACACTATATATATTAAATATATAATATATATATATATATATTATATATATATGCATATAATGTATCTTAATAGTTATTTATATTTACAGCATATATAGATATATATAAATACTGAATATCAGCATCTACATATATATATATATAAATACTTTAATATGAATTATATATACTTTTTATATATATTTATATATATATATATCTATATATATTATATGTGTGTGTGTGTCGTGTGTGTTACATATAATATATATCAATATATAACTATATTATATATATATATATATAATATATATTTATACTATGAGTATAATTATATATATTACATATATCATAAATATATATTATATATATATTATATATATCTATATGTATATTATATATATTAATATATGGTATATATATATATTTCAAAATATTATATATATAAATTATATTATATATATATATATATATATCTATTTTATAATAGTATATAATACTATTATTAAACACCGTACATAAATACATATATATGTATCATATATATATATAATTATATTATATGTTGTATATATATATATATTTATAAATCTATACTGTATTTATAATATATACCTATATATTATATATTATATATATATAATATAACTATATATATATATATACTATATTTAGGTGTATTGTGTGTGTGTGTTTGTGTGTGAGTGAGTGTGTAGAAGTGTTATATTGTGTTAGTGTGTGTGGTAGTGTGTGGTTGTGTGTGTTGTGTGTGATTTTATGTAATTATATGTCATTTAAAAATATATATAAAAAGTATATCTCTATAGTATCAATATAAATTATCTATATATCAATTATATATAAATTATCAGAAATATCTTCTATCAATATATTATATTCTTATAATATTAATACTCTTAGTAATAAGTAATATATATCATATGTATATATATATAATATATCTTATAAATTAATCTCTATTTTCATATATATACCACAAATAAACATCTATATATATATATATATATATATCTTATATATATATATAATATATATAAGAATATATACATATATATATATTAAATATCTATATATAATATATATCTATTATATATATAATATAAATATATTATATATTTATATATATATATTATTTATTTTTATATCTGTATACATCATATATATATATATATATATATATATTATCTATATATATATATTATATATATTTATTTCTTTCTAAGTATATATAT
>NW_028234406.1:15213907-15216407 GCF_977035675.1 Penaeus japonicus | reverse complement strand
GCTATATGCACCACACACACACACACACACACACACACACACACACACTACATACATTTAATTTGGCGAGTGCCTTTATAAAATCATGTCTTATTAAAATATACACATTCGCCCTATCCCCTTTATTGATTCTTGCAATAGTGATAGTGAAGATGCTAACAGAACCATTTGTAGTTTATAACAACTTTTTAATATTCTAATAATGATATTAATCCACTGCCTTAAACATAGTAATAAGAAATGCATAATTTAATCTCCGAAGAAAACGTCTTCTGAGAAAGGAAACCACGCTCTCAGAAAGGATAACTTTAAACGTTTTTTTAAGTCCATATACAAAACGAAAACAACAATAGCATAAACTTCAATACTTCTAGAAAAGAGGACCAATTTGCCTTTCTTTATGTTTGCGAAGCTACAATACACACGATTTACATAATATTGTATACCATGCTAGTCTAATTTCATGTTGATTGTAGCACAGAATGACAAACACATTTATATGATTAAGTTCTTCCGTACATTAGAAAGGAAAAAAAAATATTAATTCGTTTTGATGATAGTTTTGCTTATCCCAACATTGACAATCTAAGGAGACAAATTAAATGAAAACGTGCACACACACACACACACACACACAAATAAAGGAAACGGAGAATATGAGTTTGATTATGAGATCAGATCCTCAAGTTTAGACCGTTCCCTGTTTTATCATATGTACATATCAATAATACATTATATAAAGAAAGAAACGTAATCTTTATGTTGATTTATTCACGTACAAGAAGAACACTACACCATAGAATATTAAGCAAAACACTATTTCTCTCAAAAGTCATTGAAAACGAGTGCTTTTCATCAATCTTGCACACAAGTTCACTTTTCACAATTCTTTCAACAACCACAATTGCTTGCTGTTTCTTCCTAGTTCTCTCTGAGTCCTGCTTCCTAACTTCCTAACTTTTTTTCCAAATACTGTTTTACAGGTACTGCTAAGAAGAAAATCCTACTTAATATTCACATTTTACACAATTCCTTTCACATCTAAAGTCTTTGTTCAATACAAAGATACACAAAAAAATAAATCGTCAAGATTATAAATTTCAACAAAATAGAACTGTCACCCTTTTGTCTTGTAGAATAATGCCTGAAGTAAAGGTATTTGTTACGGCACCAATTAGAGCACTTACACTACCACATCTTTTACCTGCGTTTTCACCATAAATTACGTCACAACACAGATTACATAGGCACCCTATTCACTCACTTAATCATTCCTTGAGGCCGTTTATATTAGACTCAGCAGGGAACTGAGGTGTTTTCGCTTTGTACTTCCATATGTCACTCGGTTTTTTAAAACATGATAAAGTGAATATTAAAAAAGGGTTAGCTAAGGCAAAATACCAAATGAATAAAGTCTTGGACTTTTCACTTTACGTTCTAACTAGAAAAACAACTTCAGGGAATGTTACTCCTCTCACATAAAGGTTATATGTATTATGTGAAATAATTCCTAAGTGAATGGAGTTAATAGATACTCAAAAAAGAAAGAAAGAAAAAAAGGCATATACGAATGTCTGAATTAATTTTGGTTTATGTCAGGTTTGAGAGCAAAGTCTCTTAGTAAAACAAAGTTTGATTTATAATGCTGCTTTACAGTCCCCGGCACTACTTACGCAACTCAAATGCCGTCAGTCGATTATGTAACACCAGTGGAAGTTTTGAGAGTAAGTCGATGCTCCATATTCCACAGATAAACAATGTTTCTTTTCGCAAATCAGGCGGTAATTCTGCAGGCAAGGAGAAAAAGCAATGAGTGAAATTGAAAGCTGAAATGTTAAGCACAAAATACATTTCAATACTAAGGATATTACCGAGAAATTTAGCCAAAAAATACGATTAATACATCACGACATAAATTCCATTCACCTGCAGGCAAGAAGCAACAGCGACTCGCCGCTCCTTTCCGCCGGGCAAATTATTTTTCCATGATATATTCTATCCTTATTCCTGCATTATTCCTTTGTACGCGAGTTCCATGATTAAGGGAACTGTTCATTGTACCATGGACTCCTTTTATTTAACAAATAAAGCGCAAGGCAAATTAGTTATATGTTCGGATGCCAACATTATTTCCAAGAGAACCAAAGCCCAACGACTATTAAAACCATGTGGCGGATTAAATAATGCGAATACACAGTGTAGCTATGTGTTTGCATTCATTTTGAACAAATTGATTCCCTGTTTGAAACCGATTAACCAATTAATGATCATAACACTTTCTGTCTGTGGCCCTCTCTCTCTCTAATACTCTCCCTTGCCTTCCTCTCTCCCTCTCTATCTTTCCATCTCTCTCTCACTCTCTCTCTCTCTCTCTATCTTCCTCTCTCTCTCTCTCTCTCGATATTTCCATAGTCACCACAGTGTAATGTGAGATAAATAGTTATAGCCAAGAGGCACTGAAATTGACAATTTTGCGCATTGGTAACAAAGCTGATATCTT
>NW_028234406.1:15173907-15176407 GCF_977035675.1 Penaeus japonicus | reverse complement strand
ATCTTCTAGTATCTCCGTTGCGAAATCTTTAATTTATTTAATTTAGACAATGGCACTCTACAGAACAGAGAGCTAACTTCCTTCACGTGTGTTTTTCTTCCCTCTTCGGGGGATGCACCTCGTGCAAACATTTCTTCTGTGCGCCGTGATGCCGATGAAGAAGACTCTCAACGGACTCAGAAGACGTTGCTGATGAGGTAGAGCTGTCGATGAGCTCTGGCCGCCGTTGAGGAGGCCGAGCTCTCGCAGGGCGCTGGCGCCCCTGAACAGCCTCTGCCCTGTGGGGTCAGGCTCCTCGAGGCTGCCGTGGATGCCTGCGACAGCCAACGCGTCTATGGGCCTTTCCTCTGCCGGACTTGGACTTGTCCAGGAACCGCGTCAAGAACCTCAAGAAGAAGCTGCGGCTGCGCAGCGAATTCCTTCTGTGGGACAAGGTTGGGCGCCCTGACCATTCGGCGCCTGTCGAGCGGGATCTCGATTGGGTTAACAAACCCTGTAAGATGTCTTCTGTCTCGCGTGTTGCCTTGTCCCGCGTTACCGGCATGTATGTGGATGCCAATGACCGCTTCTTCAAATTGGTCGCCGACCGCAAGGACAACCAGCCCGGGAAGAAGCTGGAGACCGAGAACAAAAATGAAACTCGGAAGAATAAGAGCCAGAAGAAGAAGCAGACGATCGGGAATGCGCCCGTGCCCCAGAAGGTGGCGCTTCCTCTGCTGGTGAATGAAGCGGCGCTGAAGCTGCTCGCCAAACACAAGAACGTGACCAAGTGGCTGGAGCTCGAGCACTGCGTCAAGATCCGCATGCCGCGTGCGAGGCGGCGCCCGTCAGCGTCTCGACTTTGGCCGGTAAACGCAGAAGCCGCTGTCCAGTGCCTCGAGAATTTCCATCATCAAGAAGCAGGAGGCGAAAATGGGCCAAACCCCGCCAAGGGCCCCTGCAAGGAGCACCCTCGCAATCCAAGAGGTCCCCTCTGATTATGGCCTTATTTCAAAACAGATGAATAACACACGGAGCGGCGTATTCTGAAATGTCAATATTTAATAGCTCGAAGATAACTGAAGATACGCTTCTCAACACGGAAGTATAAAACACCAACCTTGGGTTATATTTGACGAATTTAACCACACAACAACGACATCACACCACACGAGGTCTGATATAGCGAATGTATATCAGGAGCAATATTAAATAGACGAAGTATATATATATAGCGAGTATACTAATATATATATATATAGTATATATATATGCTTATATTTATAACATATGATATAGATATAAGCATATTATACTATAAATAGTACATAAATATATCTATCTATATATATATCCATAATAAACTATATATATAAAATATTATATATATATATATATATATATATGATTATATATATATACATACATATATATAGAAGTTGTAAGACAAACCAACACACACACCAACACGAACACTACATATTTACATTATATATATACATACATATATATATATAATATATATATATATTATATATTATATAATATATATATATAAGATATATATTATGTAAATAATGTTTGTGCGATGTGTGAGAGATGTGTGTTTACATAGGATAGTATATATAGCGTATAAAGACTATATATATATATATAATAATATTATATATATATATAGTAAATATATAATATGTATATATATATGTAAACTACACATACACACAAACCACATATACCATATATATATATATATATATATATATATATTATATATATATATATATATCTATATATATATCTTTTATATATATATGTATATAATATATATATATATATTATATATATATATAAATACTATATATATAATATATATAATATAAATAGATATATTTATAGACTATATATAGTATAAATAATGTTATATATAGATATTTATAAATATATATATATATATATATTATATATATATATATATATAATATATACATACATATATATAAAGTTGTAAGAAAAACACATCACACACACATACACACATATCTTACATATATATCAATACATACATATATCATATATATATATATATATATATATATAAATATATAACCATATATTAATATATAAAAATATGTGTAAGCTAACAATGTGTATTTACTATATATATATATATATATATCACATATATATATATATAAATATATATATATATATATATAAATATAATATATATGTATATATATATATATGTAAATAACACATACACCACGCATATAACATATACAGATAAATATATATATATAAATATATATACACATATATATATATATATATATATAGAATATATATATATATATAATATATATGTATATATATATATATATTAGTGTTTTACATATATATATATATATATAAAACTATATATAAATTTATATATATATATATATATATATATATATATATATATATAAATCTAATATATGTAATAAATAATATAATATATAGTATATATATCCTAAAACAT
>NW_028234406.1:15166407-15168907 GCF_977035675.1 Penaeus japonicus | reverse complement strand
ATCAATTATCATCATCTATCATTCACTCCTATCAATATCCTTCATCGTATTCAACATCTCAAATCATAAAAGTATTTCTAACAATTTAAAATTATATCGTTTTAAATCCTTTCTTTTTAAAAATCTCTGTTGTCAATAGGGTTTATCATTCGTTATTACATGATTATTATCTTATTATTTTTGATTTATTATAAACATATAATTTAATAATCTCGAAATTGTTGTTATCTATAACCTATTTCATAATAGTGTTACCATTATAATCTGATGAATTATATTATCATCTCATGATGATATCTTATATCATCATTATCAATAATTCTCACTTTAAATAAACTTATACAAAACCATTAGTATGATGATATAAGAAATCTGAGGACATTAAAACTTCTACGTTTGCAATGACATTCTTATGACATTGATATTCCAATTGCAATAGTCCCATTTTGTGCCGTAATTGTCAAGCTGTCCAGAGTTGAGTCCACACATTAAGCGTAATATCTTAAATTTATTTTTCATCATTTTTTTTTTTTACTTTTGGGGGGGTTGGTCGGCTATAAACATCATTCGAATTCTATTGCAATGTTATTATTGGTAGCTTTTTTGTTTATTTCTAATCGATGAACATAAACTAACTCCTAGAATTTTCATACCATTCTCATTGTTTTCTTATTGACTACTTTCTATTTATCTTTATCGTAATAATTATAATATTCCGATATTAACTTCATCTCGACTCGTATCATTTCTTGAAGTTCTTTACTATCATATCATCTCATTCATTATCATATGACAGTGTTATTACTTTCGATGCACTGTGTAATGTCCAATTGGGTACAAAATTTACTCATCCTGAATTATTTTGCACTATTATAAATGGTTTAATAAAAATGATCAACATAGAACAAAACAACCACGCACGTTGGCGAACACGCCTGCAAAACACACATGACATCGCGCGTGCAAGGGAATACGTTTTTACGAAGTAACACCGCAGCCTTGACGAAGGATGATGACTGAGGCGATGACAATTGTTAGCTTGACTGATAGCCAGATAAGTAAGGAAATGGAGGGTCTGAGGGCGCGAGGACTGACTAGGGATTTGATGCTGCACTCATAATATTTTGTTAATTATCTCGATATCAAATGAAAATTAGATAGTAAGACAGGACTTGCAGATTGAAATGCCATGCCATAACTGCATGATATGGCATGGAAGTTCTGACGCTGGAAACAGTCTACCGGCTAAAAAGTTTGACGGTTTATATACTGTCTCGTCAGGGAAAGAGTTAAGAATTAAACTTCTATACAATTGGTCAATCATGTAATATACTCATCATTCACATTCTAACTCACATCTTTGTCAGTAGGCACCAGTTATTAATTCCTAATTCCTAATCTGTTAAACGGAAGGAGAAGAGAGAGAGAGAGAGAGAGAGAGAGAGAGAGGAGAGAGCAAGGAGAAGGAGAGATGGAGAAGAGGGAGGAGAGAGAGAGAGAGAGAGAGAGAGAGAGAGAGAGTGTGTGTGTGTATGTGTGTGTCGGTGAGGGTGTGGTTGTGTAGACATAGGTTTAATGTTCATTCATCTAGTCACACTATCGTAGCTTTTCAGTTTCTTTCACGTAATAGTACCTGTGAATTAGAGAAGAAATCATGGCTAGATTGATATGCTATTAATTATGATATTGAAATAACCATATACTATTACTACTAATAACAATAATTGCCATCATTATCATAGTAAAGTTTATCATTATTGTTATTATTATTATTTTTGTTATCATTATTACCATTATCATTGTTGTTATCATTATCAATATTATAATCATTAACATCGTCACTATCATCAATATCATCATCGTCCTTCATATCCTTATCACTATCAGTATCATTATTAATTGTTGCAAAGTAATAATAATATTAGAATTAGTAGTAGTAAGAGGAGGAATAGCAGTTGTATCAACATTATCTCCATCATGAATATTGCTGTGATATATCACCATCGTAATATCATCATTGTTAAACATCAAAATAAATCACAATTAAAGCAACGACAGCGGAAAAAAAAGTGAAGGTAACAACAATAACAAGGGCGAGGAATCATACGTGAACAATCACGCATTAAATTGATTTCAACTTCAGACATTTAAACCCATTTCCTTCCTCTGACACCATATTTGCACCATATCTCCGGTGTTCACTATTCCTGCGATTCCCAGCCTCAGCGCACTAGTGAGAGCGTGGCTTTCTCTATTATTCTGCAAGGTCGCTTTTCAATTTTCTGTTGGTAATTGACTTTCGGTTGCCTTGCTGCCTTACTTGATACTTCGTCCCCGAGTGAGTGGGTCCTAGTGTCTCTGAGATGGTAGGGCAGTCTGGCGGAATAATTAATTATATAAGTGCGTGTGTGTGTATGTTTATATATAAGAATACATACGCATACACATATATCTACATACACACACACACACACACACACACACACACATATATATATAT
>NW_028234406.1:15154295-15159295 GCF_977035675.1 Penaeus japonicus | reverse complement strand
AATATAGAAAACGAATTACTCACCTGCTCTGCTTGTCAAAAGTTGTCGATCTTATATTCCCCAAGACATATAGGCTATTCTATATCAGGCAATTATAACAACTATTTGTATTCCTGTTTCGAGGTCTACCCGTCTACATGAAAATTTTAGTATATTTTAGTGTCAATGAAGATCCTGTGCCGCATGTTATGTTAATGTTGAACAGCTGATCCAAACGAACAAAAAATAATAATACGCTACTTGAAACAATACAGTATATTGAGAGCATCCATGTAAGTGGACAAAGATATGGCAATGAAAACCATCACCAGTACCATAAGAACTTACTCCAGAGTTCACAACTAAGGAAGGATATAGATAAACGGGAACGAGTTTAGCGAGAGGCAATTAAGATAGGCGCCACCCTTAAGGGACTTGAATTAGAAAGACAGATTGAAGAAGAAGAAAGAAAGAAAAAAAATAAAAAAAATACAACACTGAAGAAGAAGACGAGTTGATATGATTATGCTTTACAGATTATTGAAGGGAGACAAGATATATATATATATATATATATATATATATATATATATATATATATATATATATTTGGTTACTTTCAATGAAAGAGGAACAAAAGGTCATAGTAAAATGTTGTATATGTCAAAAGTATACATCGATTTAAGATATAGGACAATACAAATATAACAAAAACGGGTCTCCTGTGGTCAGCTCTCTCCCACATTTCCCGTATAGGTAAGAATTAGAAAAGAACACACATACTAACAGACAGACACAGACACAATGTAAAGAAAGCTAAAATTGTGGCAACCCATGAAGAACAACAGAAAAACGAAATAAGAGAAAACAGAAGCAAAACTGATAGTAAAATTCTACCAAAAATCATGAAAAAGTAAAGAAATAGTAAAAGTGAAGAACAAAGATGAACAAAGGATAAGAATAAAAAAACAAATATGAAAATAGTGAAAGACTATCTAGAAATCATTTAGGCAAATGCAGATGGCTTACTCTCAAAGTTACAAGAACTAGTTACAGTAAACGAATCGAATAGACCAGATATATCATGGTTCACTGAATCTAAACTGATATCAAAACTTAATACCTCTAAAGAAAGATAACATTAGGACTTAATGGCTATAATATTTGGAGAAATGGTCGGGTAATTGGAAAAAAAAGGGATCAATATCAGGGAAGTAGAGATAAGGTAAGACTCCATAGTGAAACTATAGGCAGTTACGGTGGAAACTAATGGGGTAACGTACCTACTACATTATACATGTCAATTTGCCAAAGACTGTCTCCGGAAGAGTATCGGGGAAGTAGTGCATCTTTGAAAGAAATATTCTTAACGCTTAATCCTAAAGTCCAACCTCATTCGTGGATCATTACTAATCATAAATGGGTATTGCCTTTATCAAAATGTGACAGAAAATGCGAAGGAAAGAGGGCTGGGCAGGCAGTCTATGCTTAACCTAATATCATCAAAATATAGTGTGATACAAAGGACATAAAGTACTGTCCTCCGCTTGGAGTAAGTGATCTTATTCTAGTAAAACGATAATACTGTCTATACAAAAAAAATACTCGAATGCCATTACCATACAGGTATAAACGGGGAAACAAGGCTTAAAGAAAAGGACAAGGAAATGCGAAAAAGGTATTCATTATTTTAACATGTGAAGATTATGAAAGCGAAAGACAATAAGAAGCTCTTCTGGGAAAACAATAAGTAGATACAGGTACCAAGTAGCAAAGGAGGGATACAAGTAGTTGAAAATAAGTATACACATACATGCCTACGAATCTAAGCTCTTATTTAACTACTTAAAAAGTAAAACATAAAATTTATGTCAAATAGTCGTTTTCAGACAAGTCGTGTAGTTCATCTTTAAGACATTGGAAGAGAGATGGCTTTAGTTGCATATACTTAGATCTTGAAAAGGTCTTTTATAAGGTGTCACATAGTAGACTAATATGGAAATTGGAACACTGAATGGAGACGAGTACCTTGCGGAATGTCACAAGGCGCCTCCCAGTTCTTGGCCCACCTCAAACCCCCACCCACTAATGATTTTAAAACAAAAAAACAACCACCGTTTTTTAGCAGTTTCTTCTAGCACATTTTTTCCCCCCCACCATAGCCACTTTCTCCCCATTATTCCTTCCTTCTCCTCCTCCCTCCAACTTACTAAACACACCACACACACACACACACACACAAACACTCACCACACCAATTCAACACACAACACACACACACCACACATACCACACACCTCACAAATATAAAGCTATGCCTCCCCCCTCCACCCTACTCTCTCTTTCCCCCCCTTCTATCCACCACTAAAAATACACAAACAATCACACTACAAGTGCTAAGGCCATTAATGCATTCGAAGTTCTCAGGATAAGAGAAAATGTCTTTGTTGTGGGTTTGATATTGAGGGTTGTCTCTTGTAGAGAGCTCTGAGACCTCAATGCCTCTTTTATAGTAATCTGTTATTTCTATAAAAAACTAAGACACCTCTTGTCTTATCCGACTCTATATATATATATATATAATATATATATATATAATATATAATTATATATTCAATATTGGTGTGTGTGTGTGTGTGTGTGGTGTGAGTGTGTGGTGTGTTGTGTGTGTGTGTGTTGATTGGAGAATAATGCCAGTGGAAAAATCACTGATGAGTCAAGCCTCTGCCGCCCTTTGGTATGAGCCGAGATGTGTCAGTACTAAACAACTAACTTGAGGCGCAGCAGGGGGCAAAGGCGGGGGGGGGCCGGGGGCAATGTGAAGGTTCGACCGACTCCAGGTCATTATCAGTGCATCAATGCATTATATATATATATATCTAGTTTTATTAATATATATATATATTGTTTCGAAATATATATATTTATTTATTTATTTATTTATTTATTTATATATATATATATATATTAATATATTATATATATATATTATATATATATGTGTGGTGGTATGTTTGTATGTATTTAGATATAGATATAGATGTATTCCTTCATATGTGTATGCATGTGTATATTGGTCTGTCACATACATATATACATATATTGTTTATAATATATATATATATATATATATATAATATTTATTATATATATATAAAAAAAAAATAGATTATAGTTGTTATAGTTGTGATCGCTGTATTTATTATATATATTATATATACTGTATATATATTAATATATATATATAGATGAACATACATTTATATATATGTATATACATATCTACACGTGTCCAAATATATTTTGATATGTCATGCATATATATTTATATATAGACATACATATATATATTTATATGATATATAATATATATATATATATATATATAATATATATATATATATATAATAACATATATATATATATATATATATATATTATATATGTATATACATATACAGTATTCCCCGTTTCTCCCTAAAATAGATTTAATTAATCATACAGATGGCGAATAAGCAATTAATTAAATGTTCCCAACGGGTAGGCAGTAAAGTGCGAACATCATTAGACAAATGAATGAGCTGTTTACACACACAAATTGTTTATGCTCTGGCTCGGAATTCGGATTTCTTGTTTGTTTATGAAGCTCAGTGATACACTTTTGGATGTATTTACTGTAGGCATTTCTGCTCAACGTGAATAGTCTATTGTTGTTTAGTTCAGTTATCTTTAATATGTCACTGATACTCTCTTTACTTTCATTATCTATGTTATCTTCTGTTATCATATTACTGCAAACTAATTTTTCTGGAGGTGACGTGCTACGAATTACAAGTGTATTAGCTATGATAATGATTATTTACTACATAATACTATAAGAAAATGCAAACACACACATAGGAGGCAAACAGCCACATAGACTGTTATATACCAAAGGAAAGGATTGAAAACTCTTTATCATACACAAAATCATTAGCGAAAAAGTCATCTTTGGCCATCAGCCACACACAGATATATTTTGTTGATTGTTATCGTAGGTGTGAAGGAGTGGGTGTGGGACCGCGAAATTCGGTTATATGTTTTGTTATTTTTTTATTAATTAATATATATTATTAAACATTTTTAAATTATTCTTATTCATCTCCCTCTTCCCATTGCCTGTACCTCTTGTTTGCTCCATACAATAAATCCAGGCAATATTACATTCACATGATTATGCTACTATTTCCTCGTATAATTTGACTAACTTTATTCTCAAAGTTCCACTCGGCATGTAAAAAAAAAAAAAAAAAAAAAAAATCAGCACGTCTGAAAAGCCTCGCTCGCTTTGTCCTTCGAATTCAACATTTATTATTTTCCTAATCGAGCATTTCTGGCTCTACTTCAAATCCACTTCAAGCCACGGAAGTCCTGTTTAATCCTCTCTGCACCGAGTTTCTTCATCAGATTTTAATTCTTCAGGCCATCATCAGCTTGCCTTTATTTTGATATTTTGCAATAACAATTTTACCTCGGACTGCTACTAATATTTTTATTACTGTTGCTATTACTACTACAATTACTACCGACAATAATACTACTACTGCTACAATTGGTATTACTACTATAACTACTATCATTACTACTAATAATAATACTACTACTACTAATAATAATAATACTACTATTACTTCTACTACTTTTAACCACTACAACTACTGCTTTTACCAGTATTACTGCTATTACTTATAACTACTACTACTACAACCACTACTACTACAACTACATCTACAACTACAACTATAACAACTACAACTGCTGCCGCTGATAGTACTAAACATGTTCACTAAAGTCTGATAGCTGAGTGGATACAATGCCCAGCTGACATTGGCCAAACGAAGCAAGTAAAAGGTGTGTGGATTAGGGAGTCACTATAGCTATCAGACCACTCTAATAGACGGCTGCAGAATCATCGGGCAATGGGTTGGTAACTAGCACCTCAGGGGTAAGTGTAATAGCGTTTACCTGTCTTTACCTTGTTC
>NW_028234406.1:15098118-15105618 GCF_977035675.1 Penaeus japonicus | reverse complement strand
ATATATATACATACATATAATATATATATATATATATATATATTATATATATATTTATATATTTATATATACGTGTGTGTGTGTGTGTGTATATATATGTGTGTTTATGTGTGTATATGCGTATATGTATATATATACATATATATATACGTACGTACATATATATAAATATATATATGTATATATATATATATATATATATATATATATATATATATATATATATATTACTCTCATCACTTTTTCCCGTGTAAACGATTTTTTTAAGGATCATGCTTTCATCACTGATTACGAATATGACAACAATTATTAAAAAGGTTTCGCCTTGAAAGCCGTTACTTTCTTATAATAATGAGGACAATACTAATGATCCTGTACATCAAGGACGGTAATAAAAATGGAACAACAGTTGAATTGCAATATAAGAAACCTTAGGCATTCGTTATAACTAATGAGCAATAAAAAATGCTTGTGGCGTAATTCTAACGTGAAAATATATATCTGCTATTTCAAAACAACAAACAGTAATTCTGTAAACACAGTCATTATTCTGCACTGTTGCTGTTAGAAAAATGAATAATATCGAAAAGAGCACAACAAAATTTTCTTAAGACTACAAAACAGAGACTCGTTGGAAAGCCAGACCTCTTTTTCTCGCCGCTTCGAAACAGATTCACAAGTGTAGTGAAGATCTACGCCAGTGTTCTTCGTACATCTTTTATCATTTGATTTCTTGTGTTACCTTAGCACCCCCATTGGGCAGTTTGATTTTAGTTATCTACCTTATTTTTTTCCAATTACATGTGGTTTGTTTTATTTATTATATATTGATATCCCTTTTTAATGAGATGCAGGGACTCCAATTTTAGAAAACCGTATGTAGGAACATGAGGAAATTAATGAAAGGGATGCTAATACTACAGATCCTGATGTTGTGGAATTTATGGCTGAAATATTATAGGAATAATGAATAAGTGTATGGTACGTAGATGAGCTGAATGTTTACACCTTTTCAGTAATTGTTTTCATTTAACTGTGTGTGTTTACAATCAATCTCAGTGCAAAACAACAATAAAAAGCAATCGTTTTCAATAAAGGATTTAAACTTTTGGATATTTTTTAGTCATATTTTTTCCTTTCTTTGTTCTTTTGTATAGATATATGTCTCTCTCCCATTTATTTATGATAATCTCCCAACTTCTCTCTTTTTTGTTAGGAGAGCAGATTACACAAAATAATAGTTTGTGAAATTGCCGTATTCCGAAGTAACGTATATTTGGGCTCGACCCCGAGTGCTTCAGTTGTGCAATGCAGCCGTTCCTGGTTCGAGTTGCAGTGTTGAGAGATGGTGTGTGTTACCTGTGTACTTTGTTCTTTGCACTAATATTGGAGTGGCGGGTAGTGAAGCTGGCCTGTTTTGTCAACTGTCTTCGATGATAGTAATCATTATGCTCGGTTTTGGATTCTGTCATGGACGATGGTAATTTCGTTGCCATAATTGGTGATGGTCTTTTTTATTCAAACACTCCCACTTTCTCTCTCTCTTTCTCTCTTTCTTTCATTTCTGTCTTTCTCTCTTTCTTCTCTCTCTCTCTCCCTCCCTCCCTTTCTCTTTAACAATTTCACCCTTCTACATCAAACTCACAACCTTTTCTTATAAATACCACACGCTTTGGAAGTTTTGGTTTCACACTGAGTTTATTTTATTTTGTTTTTTTCATAAAATGACAATTAATTAATCTTTACGTGTTATCTCGTTCATAATCGATATATCTGAATGAAAACAAACAAATTGGTGGGAAAAAATGCGGAAATAGGAAAGGCTGGGTATGACCTAAAAAGCCTGGAGGCTATAGCAATGTCTTCACGTGAAATATAGTTACACTTGTAAAACTAATATATTTATATATATATATATATATATATATATATATATATATATATATATATATATATATATATATATATACACAACAGACAGACTGGACAACCGTCAATTGCAAAACACCATTCATCATATCTCTTTTTAATGTTTAATATCTACGTTATGAAAAAAGAAAGGGAATCAACAACAACAACAAAAAAGAAAATAATTTCGAAAATCAAATGGATGAATATTTTGATCACTTTCCACCCCAACACCTATTGTCATTAATGTCGCGTGTCTCTGCTAACACTGTGTTAATTAAAAGAGAAAGTCACCCTCTTACATGCTTATTATGTTGCAAGCTAGCTTTGAGCTTCATCACTGAGCGTTGGGAGTTTGTGCATTTGACGGTTTAATAGGCACTGAGGGAATTGCAATAATACAACGCTTTTTGAGATTGTTGCATAAGCCATCATCGTGAATGCAGTGACAGCTAACACCAAGGAATCTAAAACGGTTACATGACTCGTTTCGTATCTCATATTTTTCAGATATAATACCTGTTAATGGGAAAATTGCTCATTATCCTTGAATAGTAGTATATAACAAAGATAAAATGCTTGCATTGAGTTTTTTTTTTCTTTTTTTTAATAATGTACATGCTTCTATCCTAACACACACACACACACACATACACACACACACACACACACACACACACACACACACACACACACACACACACACACACACATATATATACAAAATAGTAAAGAATAGTAAAATAGTTTCCCTTTTAATGTTTGTTGGTCTTTCTTTATCTTTTTCATCTATATTTTTGCACTCTTGGTCATTTTCCATGAACTAACTGACCTGCTTATACGGTTACTTCACCAAAATACTGTATGGGAAAAATAATGTGTTCAGTTACTTTTTATGCCATTTACATTTTGGTAGCCAAATCAACTTTTAAGTTTCTGTTAGAGCTGTTAATATGTGGTTATCTGTTGTTGTTGTTTTTTTCTCTCTCTATGTATGTATATATATATATGTATATATATATATATATATATATATATGTGTGTGTGTGTGTGTGTGTGTGTGTGTGTGTGTGTGTGTGTGTGTGTGTGTGTGGGAGAGAGAGAGAGAGAGAGAGAGAGAGAGAGAGAGAGAGAGAGAGAGAGAGAGAGAGAGAGAGAGAGAGAGAGAGAGAGAGAGAGTCACTCTCATCTCATTCAGATAAAAATCAAACGCCTTAAAGCTAAATGTGTCTGTCTGGGACTATAATCCCAACGAAATGCCAGTTGTCAGGAACACATTTTCAATTTGTATATGAAATGCTCGCCACTGATTGCACTAATCCCTTTGCCCAACGCAATAAAAGATACGAAGGAAAAATAAGCACAAGTAATCAGAATAGCTTAGAAAATGCCTCGTTCAAGCCACGCCATTTCATTTCAAAATCAACAAACCATCTACGCACAAAATGTTAAATCAGGCTATCAAATCGAGCAAAATGGAAAAGTTCTTTGATTCCTGTGTAATTTCAACGGCTTTGCTAGGTAATCAGATGATCTCCTGTTTGCGTGAATCAAAAGGGACCGGCAACACGAACGAAACGGGATGGAAGGGAGATCGTGCGGTGTGAAATGGACGCTAAAAGAAGGAGATAGAGATAGAAGAGGAGAGAGAGAGAAAAAATGAGAGGAAGATAAATAAATAAATAGATGAATAAAAATCGATTTTTTTTTTTTTTTTTTTTTTTGCGTGATGAAAATAATTTTTAGTTGTTGCGTCACTTTAGAGTGGATGCTTCAATGGAAGTCAATACAGGGATTTTCACCTTAAATACCATTTGATTCGCGGGATGAATAGGCACTCTTTCGAGCAAAGTTGCGAGGAATATTGTATCCTCGCTGGTGAGAGGATCTAGAAGCTCTACTTATCTATTTTAGAAAAAAAAAAAAAAACGAACCGGATTTTGAACAGGAGAAATGAGACTGCAGAATGAGATATCGGAGACTTCAAGATTCTTGATAATTTAGTAATGTAATAGAATTACAATGCATTTCCCTTAATCAGGTTCTTTCACAAAATTAATTACAGTCAAAGCAACATAGATATATAAACTTAATAATTCCTAAGTAAGGTATTTTTTATGATATGGATATATGATGATACGATAATTTTTTAACTAAGAGTGGGAAACAAATTCTACAAATGCATACATACACGAAATCACACACAGGGAGTGAATAATGTGTTTCTCCTATTCTAATAACAACAATCTTTTGTCCATAACTATACTTCTATATTACTGATTCCCATTCCTCTTCTCTAAACCCTATATTCAAATATGGCACACTTAATTATTTTTAAATAGGCTTACCAGGATGAGATATATATATATATATATATAAAATCTACAATTACGTTCCTATCCCTGGCAACTCACGTCCACCCCAAACGGCAAGCAATTAATTTGATAGTTTCTACACCCAATTTGGTACTATTACAGAGCCAGATAACTGTTCGTTCCTAGTCACCCTAATTACGACTTCTCATACTCTACCAGTGTCTCTCAACTTACAAAGAAGGTGCTTTTTAAAAACTTCCTGTTTCTTTTTCGTACTTCACTCGTGATTTTCCTCACTTTCGATATGTATGCGGTATACGTTGGTCTCTCTGTCTTCAGGTAATGGGGACGTAGATTGCTATATAAAAAAAAAAATCTACAGTTACGTTCCCATCCCTACTCTTAAATTCCTCAAGTACATTTAGCAAAACTAGCAACTCAAACGGTCACCATCTTTTAACAAGCAATTAATTTGATTTGTATACCCATAATTGGTCTATTCTGTACCCTGATAACCTGTTAGTTTCCTAGTCACCCTTTTACAGGCCTCTTTCTACTCTTCCAGTATGTATAACTTACCAAAGAAGGTGGTTTTTTAAAACTTCCTGTTTCTTTTTCGTACTTCACTCGTGATTTTCCTAATTTCCGATGTGTATGCGATATATGTTGGTCTCTCTGTTTTCAGGTAATGGGGACGTAAATTCCATCCAATTTCTCTATATCCGCATCTACTTCGTCCTTTTGGTGTTCGAGTGTTGATGACTATGCTTGTGAGTATCCGCAAGCATAGATTCGTCAGTGTTAATGAAAAGAGTGTTTGTGGGGTGGAATTAACGATCGAGGTGGTGGTTAAGGTGACGGAAATGGGTAAAACAAAAACTGTGAATGGTAGGCTGGGCTTGTATTTCGTGGGTATATGAAAAGAAAGGAAAGGTACTTATACGTGAGTGTTTAGTTTTTCTTGATTATGTATAAAAAAAAAACTTTTTTTAGAGAAACACCATTCTTTTGCATTTATACGTATTTTTCGTTACATAGTTTGTATAAACATTCTTAATAAGACGCAGTGACCCAGTGGCCACTAGTTCGCAACTGTAACTGTGATGAAGAGACGGATCTTTCACCGCTTGCCTCTCTTTCCCTTCTCTCTCTTACATACACGCACGCACACACACACGCACACGCACGCGCGCACACACATACACGCGCACACACACACATACAATAGTAATAATAATAATAATGATAATGATAATAATAATAATAATGATGATATTAATAATAATAATAATAATAATAATAATAATGATAATAATGATAATGATAAATAATTATAGCGAAATGCTTTTATATAATAATGGTGATAACAAAAGTTATACGCGAAATAAAATGGAAAGTAAAGAAACACACTTGTTCGTCTATCAAAAAAAGAAAAAAAAGAAAAAAAAAATCAAGCATATGTACTCTATGCAAATGAACCCTTGTTCTTCTTCGAGTGTGGTTCCGATAGCAGTCGTTGCTCCTCGCCCGCGGACTACAATTTCGGATTTATGGTTGCAGGATTTTAACATTCTGATATCCATGTTAATCAGGAACTGCCGGGGGAATCACAGATCAAAGCAATCACGAGCATTTTTTTTTTTTTTTTTTCAATTTTGATTAACTGTGATTTTGGCAATTATTTCAGTTTTTGATGTCGGCAAATTTAATGATTTTGTATACGGATTACCAATTTCTATTTTTGGGATATCATCAAAGCAAAGTTTAATCGAGGCTGAGCTGCAAATTGATCTAGATTTAGCTGTAACTCGTGCCAGTGGACGCTTGAAAGTGAATTCATTTGAGTTTGTTACAGCATTGAAAAAAAACGGCGTTTACATATCGTCTTTCTCATTCTTATTCTTAGCATGGTATGAAGTCACGTAATTTTGAATTGTAAGCAGATAAAAAGGCTCTTGGAGAAGTGTGTGTGTGTGTGTGTGTGTGTATGTGCGTGTGTCGGAGCGTGTGCGTGTGCGTGTCCATAAAATCAATATAAGGGACCTAAACTAAACTCATGGGGGGAGGTTTAAGATAATTATATCATGCATATATTGATTACTCAAAACTATCTACCGCTTCTAATCGCGCATACATTGTTTACAGACACAACGTCAACAAAATCACATTGAACTCGCATTAGTAATGTATTCATTTCCCCATCCAACTTGAGGGTGCCCATGTGGGTGATTGACTCTCCCTAACGTAGCGCTATCACTCGCTGCAAAGACAAGTTTCGACATGTCCATCTCAAGAGACCACCGCTGACACACTACATAGGAAGATACTCTAAAACACTATTCCAAGTGTCACCTTAATTTCTGTGGACAAATCGGTGAGATAGGCCTAGGTTCTTCGTATCTTTAGTTTGAAAATATCAAAGTTGCTGTATGTCGATCCGAGTATGAAAACAGTATACATTTTTTTTTTCTTTTTACTTTGTAACTATCAAATACATTAGGAAACCACAGTTGATAGCATTATTATACAGAGCGCAAACAAAGTTCATAATCATATCACATTCTTTATGCTCTGTAGGCACAAGGAAAGAAATAAAGTTGTCCGAAACAGACGAAAATCATGCAAAGTGATTTAGTCAGACATGTTGATCACTATCACTACCCTGAGCACAACTTCTAGACGGGATCATCCATATGAGTCCACGTCAATATTTTCGCTAATTGCATTCAATTAATAACGATATGGTTAAAGATAGCTAACTCAATTTCAGAGATGGCAGAATACATACCAATAAACAGTCTCTTTGGCAGGGAAATAAGTCTCAGTTAGAAAGATTTAAACATGCTCTTTTCCCATATCTATAATTAATTTACAGAATTTAAGGAATTAGACATATCTAAAGTGGGTATAACCCCTAACTCTTTCTCTTCCGCACTTCCTACTATTATTGTCTCTCTCACTTTACTATGGTTACATTTTTTATTTCTTCTCGTCCTCCTTCTACTTTCTATTATGAACGTACTCGCCATCCTCATAATCTCTCTCATTTTCTTCCTCTTCCCTTTGCATCCAGGCCATCTCCTTGTTATGAGCTTTTGTTGTTGTTGTTGTTGTTGTCATTAGCGACATGCCGTATTATCATCTTTAGAGGAACTATTACCTCACATTTTCTTTTTTTTTCTTTCTTTTTTTCTTCGGTGAGTAATGCTAGAGGATTCATCCGCCCTGTCGAGGAATTTAGAAACTGATTTTGAATCTAACTTTCTTAAGCGAAAAA
>NW_028234406.1:15078118-15080618 GCF_977035675.1 Penaeus japonicus | reverse complement strand
ATAATATATATATAAAATTATTATATATATATTTATCTATATATATATGTGTGTGTGTGTGTGTGTGTGTGTGTGTGTGTGTGTGTATGTGTGTGTGGTGTTGTGTGGTGCGTGTGTGGAGTTTGCGTGTGTGTGTGTGTAGTGTTGTGTGTGTGTAGATGGGGGGATTAGATAGTTAAAAAGGCTAAACAAATCTACAATCAACTGAAGCGAAAATTCATCCGCCTGGTTAACACAAACCACAAATAAAGATGCGGTGCCTTAATATTGCACGACATCTTAATTTCAATTACTAATGCAACCAGACTGAATATCATAGATGCTTTGCTTGGGTAATGCAGGGAGTAAATTATGGACACTAATAGTTCCAAAAGCGCTGTTGCTTAATCATACAATACTTGTATTAAAAACTGATTATGAAATATCATTATGCAGTATATATATTGCTGACGAATAGTGACTTGATACTAAAATGGTATTGTTTAAAATTGTATTATTTAACATTGTACTTGGGATAAATATATTTTTTGTGTCTGTTGCAATCCTAACAATAATATGAATATCAGAGTCCTTTCCGTATAGAATTTTCTTACGTAATTGACTTCCCGACACTGTACTTTTTTTTTTCTTTCTTTGTTTTTTTTTTTTTTTAGACCAAGGATCGAAATCTTTTGATCTTTGGAAAACATGAGAAAGAAATGAAAATTACATGATATCAAACCAATAACACAGAAAAAAAAACATCTTTCTGTTATCAATTTTCGAGCGCGAAAATGTAACTTACACGAAATGACACTATTTGCCAATATCGGTATACAAGAGGTTAAATGAACGACAATAGTTTCCAGTGTTACTGTATGCATTTATTTCTAGAAATAGTGAATTCACTACATTTTTATTAAGTCATTAATCTTTCTGCTCTTTCCGGCTCGACAAACATTATTTTCGTTGATCTCGATAAATATATATATATATATATATATATATATATATATATATATATATATTTATGAAATATGAGGTACTGAACACATCATATGAAAAGAGTGTTTTGATTCGACTTTGTCATTTTGACTTTTTCTGATTTTTTTTTTTTTTTTTTTTTTTCGAATGTAGAAACAATATTCCAACTGAGTTTTTATGATATAAGGTCCAAGGTTGCTGCCTTGTGATTGATAATATAAACATTACATGTGTACAATGTGCTTTAAGTATATAAGTTTGCATTGTTTTTTTGTTTTTTTGTGCGCGTGTGTGTGTGTGTGTGTGTTTATGTATTTTATGTTATATACTCTTGCATAACGATGTGTGTACTTAAATGTGTTATTATAGTCATTCAGTTTCTCTGTCTCTCTCGCAAAATTAATCTAACTCCCTTTTTATCGAAAGACCCACACTGATCGCTTTCTGTCAGTTGCCTTCCACACTGATCACTTTCTGTCAGCTGCCTTCCCACTATCGTTTATGACTGGCGCCCGGATGCAATCCTTCCGAGAGACACTCCGGCCGCTATTGCAAGTTACTGCAAAGGAGGTCGTATACAGAGTGGGCTAAACCAAACGATCCTCCATTTTTCACTAAAATTGCAAAGGACCTGGGCGAAACGGATACTGGAACGTTCCTCTTCTCATTTTCATTTCAATGGGTAATAGAGGGAAGGGGAAGGAGAAGGAGAGAGAGGGAGAGGGGAGAGGGGAGAGGGAGAGGAGAGGGAAGAAGGGGAAAGGGAGAAGGGAGAGGGAGAGAAGGAGAGGAAGAGGGAGAGGGAGAGGGAGAGGAGAGGGAGGGGGGAGAGAGGGGAGAGGAGAGGGAGAGAGGGAAGAGGGAGAGGGAGAGGAGGAGGGAGAGGGAGAGGGAGTGAGGGGAGAGGGAGAGGGAGAGGGAGAGGGACGAGAGGGAGAGGGAAGAGAGGAAGGAGCATGAAGAGATGAGACGGGAGAAGGGAGGAGGGGAGAGGGAGAGGGAGAGGGGAGAGGGAGATGGGGAGAGGGAGAGAGGAAGAGAGGAGAGGGACGAGGGAGAGCGGGAGAGGGAAAGAGGGAGAGAGAAGGGAGAGAGAATTAGATCGAGAGAGAGAGAGAGGTGAAGAGAGAGAGATAGAGAGAGGATAGTTGGATGGGAAGAGAGAGAGAGAGAGAGAGAAGGGGACGGGGAAATAAACATAAAGGATAACTGTACAGTTATATCTAAACTCTTGAAGTGTCGCAATTAGGTACGACCATTATCCTGGGCGCAAGCCGGCAAGAGTTGTTCTGTTTTTTTTTCTTTCTTTTTCTTCTCTTCTTTTCAGTTTTATTGTTGATTTTTTTTTTTCATTTTCTTTCTCCTTTTATTTTTCATCCTATCGACAAACATTAAATGGCTATGTCGTATTCAGGTCTGTGAGTTGCGCTGTGCATAAACCAATTCTGCAGTGAAAAGGCAGAACGCATTAACTCCAAAAATGCGATTTTTATGAATTTAGTATCTGTGGAATCGTCATTTAAAGACGAATTTGATA
>NW_028234406.1:15013118-15015618 GCF_977035675.1 Penaeus japonicus | reverse complement strand
AGCATCTTTACCTGACCTTAAAAGTCAGTAGGTTAATTTTAGATGTTCAGGTAGTGACATATGCCGACATGAAAATTATTAGTTTTTTCTGCAACATTTCTAGGAAGTGTGCATGATTCCGACATCTGGAATTATAGCTTTTTGAGGTGACACTTCCTAGCCACTTGGCCACTTGTACCTGCCTGTTATGCGTTTATTGTATCACTGCTATATATTTAACCTACCCATCTATTCATGTTACGTTCTCTCATATTTTCTATAAATTGTATTACAGTAAAGTATGCATATAATATTTGCAAGTATAATTAACCTGAGTAGTTTATTGATTTGCAAGAGACTCAAGGTATCTCCTGAAAACTTGCCTCATGGCACCTTTGGCAGAGCCAAAAACACCAGAGGAGAGACGCTACAATAGCAGCCATGCTTGCAAGAGAGTAATTATTGAACAAACTTTATATGCAAGACATATTGCATATAATTACATAAGATTCTGTAATCATAAAGGGCAGAGCCACATAAATAAGGTACAATGAGAATGCTCACAGACAATCATACGTCGATTGCAATGGTTAAAGGCCCACACTTCATGTATATTTGGCATGATAAATCATGTGTCAAATACGGCAGCACTTCCAGTTCTAATTTTACATAATATAGAGTAGACATGATAGCAATTTGTTACCCTTTACCGAAGCGACATGTTAATACTAAAAGAAACTCATTCCTTACTTCAAGCTTCACACCTTCCTAGACCAATAGCTCAAACATCTATGTATAACTGCATCTGACGTTACCTGTTGCTATCGGAAGTTTTTATTTCTAATACTTAGTTCCTTCTTAGTATTGCTCTTAAACATACTTAAGTCTGACTTTCTGGGGACGTTGAAGCGTCTTCCCTGTGGAGTTCATGGCTGCTGTCACCGCCTCCCATGCCTTGCCCTTCGCGGCATGGCACACGATAGCAGTCAAAGGCCCTCCAGAAGGTCCTGGTGTTGTTGCACAGGTGCACTGAGAGCCAAAACCTCATCACTGCTAAAATTTAGCCTCCTTTTCTTTGGCAGTGATGCAGCCGCTCTCGAAAAGCGCACTCTTCTTTTTACATGTTACTTGATTGGTCAAAGGATCCTAAAGAATCATGTAAGGTGCTCGCTGATTGGCGAATTCGATTTACCAGAGTTACCGTCAAACTACGGTGGTAATGTCGATTTACCTTTATCAGGCGACTTACTATCGCTAATTGAATCCCAATTACTGGTAAAAGAGCTAATAACTGACCAGTGGTAAATGTCTTACAATCGTATATTAAGTGAATCAAGCGCAGTGATGGTGTAGGCCTTTCGCATCCGTGACTTTGTGTGTGTGTGTGTGTGTGTGTGTGTGTGTGTGTGTGTGTGTGTGTGTGCATGCGTGCGTATGTATATGTGTGTGTGTTTGTGTGTCCAAGCACATTTGGTATCTCTTGCCTTTTCCATATCACTGCATTCCATATCTCATGTAACGGTATAAGCTAATGAAGATTGCTATAATACCCTTTCAGTTTCTGATGGATGACACCGGTACCTCGGGATATGATCTTAAAAGGGTGTATTAATCATTCTCTAAATCACACTAATGATCTTCCAAAGGGGCACAATCTCCCGTGGTTATGAATGTTATCAACCAAGGAGGAAAGAAAGAAATATGACATATAACCTGAAGCGCT
This sequence comes from Penaeus japonicus, assembly GCF_977035675.1. Lineage (NCBI taxonomy): Eukaryota > Metazoa > Arthropoda > Malacostraca > Decapoda > Penaeidae > Penaeus > Penaeus japonicus. The sequence goes on along the minus strand of NW_028234406.1, from coordinate 15,013,916 downwards.
ATCGAACTGGAAAACCGTGTCTCCTTGTTTATATTTTGTTTTCCGTCAAGAGTGTAATTGGGTTAATGAAAGATAAGATAAGTAAATATTGTGGTGAGAATACAGAAATGGAAGAAAATAATTCAATTAACGTTCTCGTTTTCTTGGTCCAAGATGCGCTATACATTTGGTCAAATTGAATGTTTATATTTATCTATTTATTATTTTTTTTTTTTTGTTTCTTATAAAATCTAATCATATCACAGGTTGCAGGTTAGTGTATATGTGCATGTTTTAATTCTCTGCAAGTAGTAGGTATTAGCACCACCATTTTATATCAAACACGTCAACTGCGGATTACTTTCAGATGCAGTTCACTCACTGCATTAATGAATACGGATTACGTCTACCTAGCATCGTTGAAGCCAAAGGAAGACGGATTATTTACCATAAATGTACATACTTAATTAATTTATACACTCATCGTCATGCGTCTCATGTCCCTCATGACAGGAACTGGGAACTATGTCGTTAAGTTTTATTCAAAGTCCCTATAATTTCCGCTGTCACAGTCGTCTGATTATTTCACTTGTACGCTACAGAAAAAGGAAGAAAGGGAAATAAATAGAGAGAGCTACAGATATATTCTATCTCACACACAAACATAAACAAACACACATGCACGGGCGCCATATGGATGGGTGAGTGTTAATCATTTGTCCCCTATTTGTTCTAACTGGGTATTTACTACTAGTCATACATTAAAAAGTCTTTACGAAAACCTATCAGTAGTAAACTCTCAATTACACCAACACCTCA
>NW_028234406.1:14993118-15000618 GCF_977035675.1 Penaeus japonicus | reverse complement strand
TCTTAATCCAAAGTACCTAGTTTCATTAAGATATTAATATCAGTGCCTAAAGTGTAGGCGCTTCGTGTTATAATTAGTCATAATGACAGTAATCCGTGATATAAATGAAGCTAATTAGACTTATTTGAAGTGATATAATTGTAATATTGTATTATCGAAATTCCCAATACAGAATATTTATTATCATAGATATTTAGAACCGAGATTCACAATCTAGTGAACTGAGGAACAGTTAAAACACGAAGAGATGTTAAAGTAAACAAACGACAAATAACACGCACCTTCTAGCACTTTCCGATACATGATAATCTGATGAAGGCATTATTCCTCTGTATTTTCAGTTATTTGTTTTATCTGCCCTTCTGGACGAGGAATTAAATCACTTCTTTAAATGCAAATGCAGATTTATCCAATGTTTCCGACATACTGACGCCTGACACATATAGATAGGTTATATTAACTCTTGTGATAATATTTCTCCCAAATTTCGAATGTCCAGTAGGTTTTCTGAAACTGTTAACAGAAGAGAATAATTATTTTTTATTTCAACTTAGCTGAATCATCAGAAACTAGATAACGTCCTTCGGAATTAGAAAAATGTTTCCCTGGCAGAGGACGATGAGAGAAATCTTGAATCTTTAAAGTGAAATGGAGCCTGAAATAAGTTGTGGCCAAACCTTTTGTGAGTAATACCCTTCGAAAACGAATGGAAGAGAGGAAATTAAGAATAGAAAAATGACAGTGTAAGGCATTCAGCGTCTGGAATTTCTTGGACAGAGGGTTTTGAAATTGGTGAAAATTCCTCCTGCTGCTGAACTTGGCATATGGAATATAGCAGACAGTTATAGAGGTTCTAATACTTTGCTAAGGTGGTCTACTCAAATGATAGATTATATTGAATGAATGACAAAGACAATTCATCTATAAAAGCCACTATGCAAAAAAATAGGTTTATTGAGAATGTGCATCGTTGATTTTCTGCAATTATATCAAATAGAAACTATACCTCTATGCCCAGGAGTAAATGAATGAGCAACATTAGTATGAGAAGTTATCTCTGATACACACAGTATACGCATATCAAATATTCAATAACAATATCTATACATATCTCGCAAATGATCATTTTACCTTAATCGATACTAATAATTGACACAAGGACTGCTAGTTTTCTAAGCTTTATTTTTGAGACTTCAAAAGTTTATTCACACGTAACTAAGTATTACTAGATATCAAGCTAAGACTAACAGAGGGGAATGAAGATTAATAATTGAAAGACTGTCAATGATCATAAGTAATTTTAATTCTGCAACAATACATATGATAAATATTTATAATAATTACATTCCCCAGTAGCAAGAAAGCGATATTTATGTAGGTGTGTCTGTGTGTAGATGGGTGTGGGTAGTTGTAATAACACACACACACACACACACACACACACACACACACACACACACACACACACACACACACACACACACACACACACACACACACATTCTTTCTCATTAAATGCCATAAAACGCTAAATTACAAGCTCGCCGCAAGCAACTCTCAAGAGGTTTCTGCGATCCTTTTATCCCTGCAAAACCGCGTCCAAGGATTTCCCTTTCATTCCACGACTCCAGTCACTCGGCCAGAAAATGCGACTGGTCAGCTCGGACTTTGACGCTGGAATCGCACTAAACGAATTACGAATCATTAGACGACCCAATCTTGAAATTGACCATTACTTACGCCTAAGGTCTTGGAGGTTTTGGACCGACCCTTTCTCTCGCCCTACGTCCTCTTCGCCCCTCTCTTCTCGTAGTGTAATTGAAGAAAGGAGATATCTAGAAGTATTTGTCCGTTTCCTTATCTTGCTCATGTGATTTTAAGTAACTGACTTCGCCTGCACGTCATTAGAAGTAATGCAGTACCATTTTTTTTTTCTAACACCGCATGACAGCATGTTTATTTAATCACAGGCTCAGTTTACCTTGTTAACCTGGCTTCTTTATTTCCCCTGTTTCCATAATGGTAATCTCGCTTCCTATTCGCATGTGTGAAGCAATTCGACATATGGAGTAATTTATAGGCAATTTCATTACCATTACTACTGTTGATGTTATCACTGTCCTTATGAGGATAAGAAAGTACTCCATGGGGAGGGAAGAAGGAATGGGAGGAGGTGGAGGGAAGAGGTGGCAAGGTGTGCGAGTAAGTCTTCTATTAGACGGGCGAGCTATGATGCCAGAAATGAGTATATTTGGATAAAGACGCAACCACATAGCGAAAAAATAACCTTACAACATGACGGAGTTTTAGTTATGATGTAAAACTCATTATATTATTTTGAAAACAATTTAAAAAATTAGTAAAGGGAGAGATGCTTCCGTTGCACTGACGAGGCTATTGACCTCGCCCGCGAAAAAAAAAAGAAAAAAAAGAAACATCGCTTATAGGAAACTAATGTTGCGCGATAATAATAGCATCAATAGGCAAACAATTGGTCTAACTGCCGGATTTATCGACCAATCACAGACTATTGAAGTTTGAGTATAGGTCCTCGTTCGAGTTTCAAAAACATTATCGAGATGGCTACAAAGGGCACAGGTTGTAGGTACATGCCGTGGGACTTCATTGAATTGTTTTATAAAAATAACAGTTCAACATTTCACTATTACGGAACCATAGCATACTGCCAACGCAAGTACAGTGTAAAAACTACAAGTTACCCTGTACTTTTCGTCCAGAGCAGGCGAGGTGGTATCGTGACCATTGGTTAAGACCACTTAAGATAAAGAAGAGAAAACAGTGCAGTTTCACCGCAAGCTATTATTAGGGTACATTCCTTTAAGTACATTTACAACCGTGGGAGGTAGTGTGTTTCATCAACCACTGGCTGCAGAAATGCTGGGACCACCAAGGGATCTTCGAAAACCTTGGCTGGGCAGAGAAGTCCAGTGTTGAAGCATCTGTTCAGATCAAAACTAGCTGAGCAACCAGAAACCGATCAGTTGGGCGGGCGTCATCGTCGAAATAGAAGAATCTTGCCTCGGAAAATGTAAATACGGGGGAGGCCATCACCTATAAGCAATATCTAGGAAAAGAGAGGGTGCCAAAGAAGAGCTTTTTCATTCTCCTCTTATTTTGAACAGAAACAAGGAGTTGGTTCCACTTACTGAGAAGTATATTCTGCCGGAGAGTGTACCTTAGCCTGGGCCAGGAAGGATATATCCATCGGGTGGGTAAACCACTCTCTGGACTTTGTATATCTCGGAGATCGGGGAGTCTACATTCGGAATATCGAGCGATTTTAGCGAGACGTTAAGGAGTGGATGAAGCGGCGTGACAGAAAAAAAAACTTCTTTTGCTACCACGCCTCCCTCGAACAAGTTGATCTCATATACCCTCCCCAGTACTCGCGCTCCACTGCCCGGCCCCGACTCGGACGAATCAGATCCGGACCACCCACGACCTGGCTCCTCACACGCCTTCAATTAAGGTAAGATTCAAAGACTGTCTAAGAAAGACAGGAGGCATGAAAAAGGTGTGTAAATAGCTTAACTCATTACTCGTGAGTTTCGTTACTTCAACCAACGCTAGAGTTCGATGTGCTTCGTTCGGAAATAATTGGCGGGATTTTTAAGTCGTCTACATGTTTACATTTGAGCCATCTGACGCATGGAACACCTGGTTAGGTCAAACCAATCATGGTGGGAGAAGGCAAATCCCGGTGTTATTCTGCAAACGGTCGAAAAGTTCTCATCCTGAATTCATGTACCATCGATTTCCTAAAGAACCACAAAGGTAGGTGTATAATTATTGCTAACATTAAGTGTTATAGACATTTATTGTCATTTTATTTTACAAGAAAGAATGTACAATCAACATTCTATTTATTTTGATAGATGTTCAAAGTGGATACAAGTAGCAGGCATAGCAACATTAAAGAAGAAAACACCCACACAGTTAAATAAAAGTCAAAGGATATGTAGCCATCCTTTTTCTAAACAGCAATATGCATCTTCAACCTATTTGTGCCCTAGTGCATACCCAGATCAAAATTTGCCCGATGAGTCAATGCTGTTTGCTATATACAGTATCTTAATCAATAATTAACATTGTTTGTCAAGAAATAATAATTCAATTATCAGATTCAAAACAAGATGAAGCAGAAATGACCAATATGGGTACTGGGAAGTGTTTGATCAATTTAAAAAAGAGCATGGTACATATTCCTGAGATAAGTTTAAATTACTCTATGTATCAACACATTGCATTTAAAACAAAATTTTATTTGCTTGTATTTACTGTATATTTCTGTGTTATTTTAAGGTTGAACATTATTTTGAATATTCCTTTATTGCTATTAGATAATTCTTGTATTTGCACAGAAACATATTCCAATTTGAAATTACAGATGGAATTTTGAGCATAGTCACTATACATACAGTACATTATCTGTTTATAACAGTACAAAACATCATGTGTATTATTTTATAGATATTGACCTGCACTTGTATAATGAAAGTACCTTGCATGGAATGGAAATCCTGTCAAGTTCAGTGGATGAGAACTTTTGTTAGTATTGACCTTTTATCAGCACTGGATAATTCAATAAGAGATTGTCAGTAGGTCATACAAACATAAGCAACATATACCCGTATCAAATTGCAGCAACATATATTAGTGCCACAATCGAGTCCATCGTTAAACAGATGTTTTGTAGACCTGTTCCACACTCTTGCCATGAATGTGATAAGAATAAGTAGTCCTCTCCTCTCAACCCTCCTCTCAGGCAGAGATTGCTGGAGTTTTGCACTTAGTCTAAGGAAGACAAAGTCTTCTAGATTTACTTAGAATTGTTTAATGAATAATACATGAATGAAGTTATAATTTTGTTTTATATTTATTTCACTTACTCTCTTGCCGTGAATATGAGTTGGATGCAATGTGTCATGGTGGTACTGGAGCTGTAGATCCCCATCAACCTGCAGGACATATTCTCAAGAGAGTATTTCACATTCCACCAAAATATCTTTATAATGGGCTGTTACTGTGAAAGATGCAAAAGTATTAAAGTGCATTTGATCGTCATAAAATGTAGAACACTGACATTGTCATATGCAATATACTGACACAAATTTACAAATTTACAGGTACTTTGAGAACGTCTGCAACATGGCATTATCATCATCAGCACAGCAACCAGAAAATGGTAGGAACATCCACAAATTCATTAGTACATATATTTCTCATATATATATCTCATCACTGAATAGATGAAGATTACTGCAAGATACAAAGTTTCGATGGTGATCCTCAAGTATTCTGCAATTCCCATTATCTAAAATTCTCATGAGAGTAAGTAAAATGATAGTATGACAGAGTTAATATTTTTTACTTTCTTCATTTCTCCTTACCTACAAAGTTTGAATCTACTGGTCCAATGGTTCTTTATTTTCTTTTATGCCTCATAGCCCTTATAGAAGTTCTTTAATGCTTCATATTCCTTAGAAAAACATTTTTTTTTTATAACACATAGATAGATAAGGTAAATAATTATCTTTTCTTTGTCCCTCACTGACTCCAGCTACCTCCTCACACTCACAGACATAGTTCTGTATCTCCCACCACCTAGAGGTGCAGTTACCTACAGATTAGAACCATTGTGCTATTTTTATTTTTTATTTTATTTTTCCAGAATTAAAGGGTTATGACAAGCAATCATTGGGGTGGGTAAAATATATTGTATATGTATGTTTGAAAATTACCATTTTTACCAACATATTTGTTTCCCTCACAGGTAATGCACCTATTTCTGACAGCCCACGCAAAAGCGTGAAAACTAAATTAAATAGTTGTCAAGCCAGGGTAAGGCGACTTACCCTGCCTCTACCCAGGAGGTTGACCATTTGCCCACTAAGGAACCATTAACATCCCAACTTATTAAACAGGTATCAAAATATCTTGGTGGATATGCCTTGGATTTGTTCAAGACTCAAATATCTTTATCTAATAATCAAAATTTGGAAGAAAGTATACCATTACACATAGGAGTTTTTCTCTTGGCATATATTTTCAAAGCCCAAAAGCTTACAGATATTTATCAAAAATATTTGCTTTACCTACTACAAGGATGCTTAGGTACTGGATTATGAATATGAATATGGAAGTGGGATGGAATCAGACAATCACTGATTTACTTAAAAAGGTTTCGTTAATGAATGAAATAGACAAAGTTTGTGGTAGAACATTTGATGCAATAGTATTTAAAACTGCTCTGGCTTATGATAGAGAAATGATTTGGCAGGCTTTGAAAATCTAAGACCATATAGCAGTTCAATGAGACCAGCAAAATATGCAATGGTCTCTATGGTAAGGGGGTTATGTAAAAAAATTGTAAAGAGCATCAATCCAAATGTTTTGAAGGATATGATATTGGACAGTATAAAAATTTTAACATCATGTGGCCTTCATCCTAATTTCATAGCCCGTGATCTAGAGTCCTGTAACAGGGGTGCTTTTAACAGGCTAGGGGTTTAAACATTTTCTATGATACTCCACATTTCTTAAAATCAACGAGAAATACTTTAACAAAGCATGATATAAAATTTGGAAATGATTTGGCCAAGTGGGATCATATTACTTTTTTTTTTTCAAAATGGACAAAACGCATCCTTATTAGGGTAGGATAGCACCTAAGATTACTGACCGCCATCTAATTAACAACTTATTTGAGAAAATGAGAGTGTGCTATGCAGCTCAGATTTTTAGCAGAAGTTGCATGTGGTATTTATGCATATGCCAGTTTTGGGGCATTGCCCAAGGAAGCAACGTCAACATTCATAAAAAAAATTGAATGAATTGTATGATGTTTTCAATTCTAGTACACTAAGTCATTATAGAAGTAGGAAATGTGCCATAAGCAAAATTAGCAATTAATATCCAATTCCTCAAAAACATTAAAGAGTGGATACATTCTTGGAAAATAATTGGAACATTTAGGCAAATTCCAAGTATACAAGGTTGGCTCTTGAATATATCTTCTTTACTGGCATTATGGGAAGAGATGTCCATAAATCGTAATTTTAATTATTCATTTACGCGCCGCATTAATCAAGATTGCCTTGAGAACTTTTTAGCTGCATCAGAAAAGCAGCAGGAAGTAATTACACTCCCAATTTTCAACATTTAAAAGTTCTTTGAAAAATCTTGCATATCTTTAAATCTTTCCGTATGTGCTGAAAATTCTAATTGCACAAATGATATGACTCATTCTTTGAATTATTTAAAGATTTCAGTAAATAATGAAATGCCAGATTATTCCCATGGGAACAACCTAGATGAAACGCAGTCTGATAATTTTATTGAAAATCAATATCAACAATCAATTGATCAAATAATGAATTTTGATTATCGACTTGAAAATGAAAATCTTTTAAATAAGCAAGATAATGTGAATTTAAAACTATTGATGATTTCATTACATATTTTGATTATGAAGTGGAC
>NW_028234406.1:14985618-14988118 GCF_977035675.1 Penaeus japonicus | reverse complement strand
CGGAACCTTATACCCCCACGACAATAGGAACACGCCTCTATTTTTTTTTATCTGAGTATAACCGAGATAGATAGATGGGTGGATAGATAGATAAATAGGGTAGGAAGGAGGGGAGGGAGAGTGAGAGGGCGATGTGACTTTGATTCTCTAGAAAATGACCTGTGCTAAGGCCACGGTGTTAAACGAGGCTCGACTGTTTCCACGATTGACTACAGAACCCCTGTTTCATAGGTATGTTCAAAGGTGTGCAAGATTTCTGAGGAGAACATATGCAATTCACAGTGCCGCCAAATAATTCTGGTGCGTTTAGATCTTGTTCAGTTTCTCGAGTTTCGAAGGATCTACATTTCTATATTAAATGTCGAAATGGGTTTTAAGAAATTCAAATTTCTTTTTTACTGAGAACATTTTACTTTTTTTCACACAAGTAGTTACCATGAAGTTCTCAGAAAGTTATTAGGGTCTTTTATGGGGGAAAAGGATGTTTTACCAAAAATACAAGTATTATCCAGACTCAAAATTCGTAAATCATAGATTTTTTTAAGATTAAGTAATCTTATTTCATTAGAGCGAGAGTGAATTTATGTGTGGATTTTTCTCAGATTTTACAAACTTAAAGAGACCAGAACATTTTCAATTTTTTTGTGCATCCTTCCATCCCATCCTCTCGGGATTAATTCAACGAGAGATAACCATTCAATCACTCACAGCACAGACTCATTCATACCAACAGTCACTCTTTAGCACTCATTGCTGCACTCTTATAAGTCAGCCTCACACTAATCAGTCGCTCCTTCACCTTCCCTCTTGTCCAACATACCTCCACAACGTGCCCAGCTTCTTTCCTCTAGCGTCTCCCTTGTTCCTCAGCCCATGCGGACCTTCCTGTTAATCCCTCTCTTGCTGCTTCTTTTTCCTTTCCTGCGGCCATTTTTGTGCCCACTGCCTTCAAATGGTCAAATGGAGTAATATATAAGACTGCATAACCACAAACATATAATTTTTTAAAATTATATTTGTAATAAATAAGGCTTTCATATAGTATTATTAACTATTTTGTATTAATGCTAGCGGTAATTATTTTCTACGTCTTGTAAGACAGAACATGTTCATGAGTGCGGGTATGAAGAATCACTGATATTATTGAAGACCTGGACTATTTCATATTCCAAAACTTGATCTCGTGTTATGGCACACATTATCCTGGAAGAGTCCTTGCTCATGGCCCAAAGAAAGCCTTGTTCGATATTTTGGTAATAAAAATACCTTAAAGAGGTAAGCCTAATGCTCACAATGCAATTGAAATACTAGTTGCTATTTTGTGAAAAGTATGGCACAGGAGTGAAAGAGAGGAATACAAACGTCTGTTTAGTACAGTGGTAACGCGACGGCCTCGACATTTCGGGCCCCGTCTAAATTCGTGTGTTTCCACTGTCGTCTGGCGGTCACCGCCGTGGCTGGGCTTCACGGTAGGAAATGACCAAGCTCAGATCGAGTCACTCGTTATCACACTCTCATGAGACGGCACTCGCTGACACAGGCGGGCAGGCCATAGTGCATATAAGCCTGGTGTAGCATCTACATCGCAAATCCGGCTTATTCTTATCCTAAGGGTGGAATATTAGTTCAATTATGGTATATTCAATCAGATCTGATATCTGGAATTAAGAAACGTTTGAACAAGACTGTTCATACGCTATTTATTAGTTATTCTTACACAAAAATATTTATGTAAACCGATTCATATATACGCCTCCAGCTAAGTTATATAATAATTTCTCGAGCTAAAGAAGTACAAATCACAATATATTTTTTCCCTTTTTTCGTGATGAGTGACATTTCAAATAAATGTGGACTGTAGATATTCTTACTCAACAAAATGCATTGACGAATTCTTATTGTGAATAATAGCTGGCTGGGAGTTTTCGTTTGTAAAACTCACTATTCGATATGCTATATACGTTTATTAATGATGTGTGCCTGGCTTCATTTTACATGATTCTAAGAAAAGAATTTGGCCATTAATGCATTTTTGCTGCTTACATCTGGCACCAACGTATTACTTGGATATTCACTTCTACATCCTATCATTTTAATATTTATTCTCCATGATCAACTTTCCAATGGTCACTTTACTTTATAATATAAAAATCAATTGGGTATTATTCCGGAACTGTTGCACTATATTCTATATTGTCTAATTTCTGGCGGAGAGAATTTTTTAACATAAAAATGACATCTAAACAAATGGTGGGATTTTGAAGCGCTGGAACTGATCGTGTCCTTTACTTCTTTTTCAATGTGATGGATAATTTTCTTTTTCAAAAACATTCAAGTAAAAAGCATATATGACTGCCATAAACCCACTCACACATTTATACAATCTCGCTCGCTTTCTCTCTCCCTCTCTCTGTCTCTCTTTCTCTAATTGTTTATATGGATGTATGGCTGTATGTGAATGTGTGTGTGTATATGTGTTTATGCATAAATGTTATATATA
>NW_028234406.1:14925618-14970618 GCF_977035675.1 Penaeus japonicus | reverse complement strand
AAGCACGCAAACATATACACAGCTACATCCCTCAAAAATGTACAAACACATAAACATAAAACACGACACGACAACACAACACAACACAACACAACACAACACAACACAACACAACACAACACAACACAACACAACACAACACAACACAACACAACACAACACAACACAACACAACACAACACAACACAACACAACACAACACAACACAACACAAACACAAACACAACACAACACAACACAACACAACACAACACAACACAACACAAACACAAACACATATATATATTATATATGAATATATATATATATATTATATATATATATATATTTTATATATATATATATATATATATATATATATATATATATATATATATAATATATATATATATATGTATATATATAATATATATATATATATATATATATATATATACATACATACATATATATATGTATATACATTTATATACATATATATATATATATATATATATATATATATATATATATATATATATATATATATATATATATATATTCATTTGAGTTATTTACTCGGCGAGAAATCCCTTCTCCCTTACCTGGACCGAGAGACCGCGGGAAGAGAAGTAAAATAAGATTATTTTCTCATTTTCTGACGATAAAACGATTTTTATGGACACACTTCGGGCCATAAAGGGAGGGCAGTAAAGGATATCTATTACGAAACACACGCGCGCGAACGCGAGCACGCACAAACATACAAAAATATACGTGCGTGCCCGCATACATCCACACGCATATGTTAAGTAAACGCACGCTCGCGCGCGCACTCACACATATACATTTATTATGAACAAAAATGTCATATAAAACTCGCAGTCACACACACATATCATATCTATCAATCTATTGTAATCTATTTTATCTATCTACCTACGTATGTTGACAGCTGACCCAGGCCACTTTGAGTCAGCTGTAGTTCCGTACTCCAAAGTTGGGTTAGCTGTAATTCATGAACCTAAAGTCTGAAATAAAACACACGGACAGACACAGATTAGGTCATAAATAAGTATTATGTCTGCATACTTCGCACGACAAGAACAATGAGGCTTTTTCAGTTTAATGCTGCTGAGTGTCATCCACAGATCAATTGAGCTGTGTTAATTCGCATTGCTGCTTATAATTAAAAATATCTGCCACAAAATAATTATACATTGTCCTATTCATTCACTATTTTAAAGAGTATATTTGTTAATCTAAATGTTTGTGTATCTGTATGCATCTTAATTTTCGAAGAGGATATAAATCACAGAAAACCCTCAGGCGGTTAATGCAGAAATGATGAAGACAATTTTTCATCTTCCAACGACAGAAAGAAATCATTTGCATATTCTTCAATGGGCGACGAAAGGATGAGATAACAGCAATGAAAGGCCTGATCAAGGAGAGGATTAATGGTAGAAATAAGTGACTCATTTATGAAAACAGAAGTGATATGAATGTATAGTGAATGAATATGAATGGTATAAGATTCATGTGTTTTATAGAGTATCTGTTTATAAAAAGTATTAATAACACTCATTCTATTCCATGTGGCTTTCACATAAATAGACGTCTTACTCTATACTGTAACCACACTGTATGATTTATAAAAGAAATTATGCTTATTGTTTATGCTTTTGTTATCATCACCACTAATTTTATTGATATTTCAATTATACTAATTATTGTTTTTGTCATTACATTACTATTTTTATTGTTATCGGCAATACCATTACCATTAGTACTATGTTTATTACTATTATTGTTATTATTATTATCAGTATAATTGTTATTATTATCATCACTAATATTATCATAAGTATCTTCGTCAGTATCATTAATATTATTATCATCATTATCAAAATCATAATCATTATGATGATTATTATTTTTATCACCACCATTACTAAAATTGCTATTATTACTCTTTTATCATCATCATAATAATAATGACTATCATTACATATCATGATCATTATTGCCACACTATGCAAGGCTTATGAATACAAAATAGCAAACAGAGAGATAATTGGAGAAACTGAACTCAATATAACATCCGGTTACATCATTATTCAGCATGACCTTTGTTTTCTATTCCAGTGTTGCCAAAAGGTGAGTTACATTATTGCAATGAAGAGAGCAGGTGATGTATCGCCTATTACAACTAATGAGCCTAGCTTTGCATGATTTATCACTTCCAAATGTTTAAATAGAGAGGAAATATTGAATTGTAAATTCGTTATGTTATATTCATTTATACATTAATGATTCGTATATATTAAAAAAAAATAATCATTACCATTACCATCTATTTTACGTATTTCCACATTTCAAAGCCCCAGGGGATAGAAAATGGAAGACATGAATGACTGAAATGAATAACTCAAATCCTGGTATCTATCTCGAATCCTTTGAATTTAAAAACATCTATATAAAGCATCTGAGGCACCAGCCACAAACAGTTCAACGTGTGCCTGCGGTCAGTATAGCGACACGATTGGCTCTCGCGAGGACCAATCATCGACGAGATAAGAAATACCGAGCGACCTGGGCAAAGATTATTTATAGCTATGTACAATTACTTACTATATTGATTTTCAGGAATACCCATAGACTTGCCAACCTATTTATCACTGGAGGAGATAAGGGTAACATCTGACAATTGCGAAGGTCAACTGGCCAGGTAAGAAAATGATATACATTCATAATTGAATACATGTGCATATATTGACATAAAAGGTTATTACTATGATTTTTAAGATAAAACATTGTTGAAAATGTTGTATGTTTTATGTTTCCAAACAAAATTATTTGTGAGCGTACATGTAATTTAAATTAGATTGAGAGGATAATAATATTGATATTGCCATTGTTATTACTTACATTATTATTATAGTTATCATAAATTTTATATACGAAATTCTTTTACGCAATTAGTTTAATTTGAACATGGCAAATGAGGTAGATAAAGAAATGAATATATAAAATATATTTCTAGATTTGAAAATTACATATCACACCTGGCCATTTAATTATTTGCCATTTCTTCCCCCTCACTGTTTCACACACAGAGACAGATAAGCAAACATTGTCCTTTCAAATTGAAGATATATGAACTAGGCGTATTAAGCAATATATTAGTTTCTTCATAAGATGTCCTTTCCTCCTGTTTATTATTTTCCACAAATAGAGTTAACAAATTTCATGCTACCCGTTATTTTCTTCAAAACCAAGTGGAAATCATGACCTTTAAAAAAAATTGCAGAAAAAAAAAACAGAGCTAAAAGAAATTGTACATCAAAGGTACAGAAAAAGAGTCAAAAAACTACTAAAGAAAGTTGATGTGTTAAGGCAAGGTGCACTGATTAACAAAAGTAAAGCTTTACCATCCGAGATAATAAATAATGCATCAAAGTACTTGAACAGCTATGCTCTATTTTTTCAAGGCTCAGTTACAATATTCAGGTATTACAAAAAAAAAAAAAAAAAAAAAAAAAAGCCAGGCGGTACTGTAATGGATGGAATTCACATACATTTAATATGCTGAACAAAAAAATATGAAAAGTGGAAGGCCAAAGATCTAGTCTCTGGCGTAGTCTTTGATGCAATTTCCAGGTCTTTAATATAATATTGACTATAGTGGTGATAAAGTTTATGTTTTTTGTTTTTTTTATAATATACATCTCTTAAAAAGTACCAGAAATTATTTATCTAAACATAACTTAGAAATAAATGGCAATTTCATAAAATGGCAGTATATATAAGATTTTAAGATAATATAATGGATATTCGCTTAGCACCTAAATTATGTGACAAACACATATGCCCAAACTATTTTCAGAAAATGCGGGTGTCTTGCAGCCCAGGTATTTAGCAGGAAGTGTTTCTGCTGGGATTTTTACACATGCAAGTTAGGAGCATTACCAGTGAAGGCTATTCATGCTGCTAACTTTTTGACATCTTTGATAGTAACAAAGTCTACCATTATAAAACTTTTAAAAGGGCCATAAACCTAAACAATGCACTACATAGTGCTCTAAACAACTTTAAATCTTGGATAAAATCTTAGTCTTTTGTTGGGGGAAAACAAGCTTTGCCAAATTCATATGGTTGGTGTTTGAAACAAATATAACCTATAATGTAGAGACAACATATGAGAAACATTATACAATTAATGGATTTGCAAAATGAAGATTAACAAAATCATTAAAATTATTTAACTGTTCCTGGATCAAGCAAAGATTTACATCAATCTATTTATATAAACTTAGAATCTAGACTTAACGAAGAGTCATCACAAATAAAAGACAATACCATATCATACATAGCAGGTTATGTATGTAGAACTCCCCTGAAGAGTCATAAATGTGATGACTGCAGGGAAGAGATGAAGGTAATTGCCTCAGATGATACTCGATATTTTGACACATATGTACATGAATAAGATAAAGAGGGTAATTAATATTTATCTTATCCAAGTAAACCTGTTTTTGGCACTATAAAAGATTGTGAAATGTTTTTCAATGCTAATGTAAAACCAAATTTATACAGGGGGTAATGTTTTAGAGCCCTTTATAATGGGTCTGTTAGAAGTAAGAGTGCAAAATTTAGCTCTCTGTAAAGAAGTACAAAAATATTATAGATATTTACACTAATTGATAAATAAGAAACTATTTAAAAACGTGTCATATATCAAGACTACATTCTTTTCAGATAGATACCAGAGTGATGGTTCTGGTATGTACTTTTTTTCCATTGCAGCGTTTGTTTCATTGTGCATGATCCATGTTCGTTTTTTTCTTTTATTTATTTTA
Organism: Penaeus japonicus; assembly: GCF_977035675.1. Classification (NCBI taxonomy): domain Eukaryota; kingdom Metazoa; phylum Arthropoda; class Malacostraca; order Decapoda; family Penaeidae; genus Penaeus; species Penaeus japonicus. The sequence goes on along the minus strand of NW_028234406.1, from coordinate 14,965,777 downwards.
TGATTTATTTAATTAAGTTCTCTTGGTTTAATGTTTATTTTGTGCATGTCTCTTTCAGTGTAAATGTACCATATGTGCATATTAATTCATGTGTCATCGCCTGGTGTTTTTCTCTTTCCCTGGCTTTTAGTGAACTATTTAATTTCCCCTACTATATGATCGTCTCTAATTATCGTGGTTAATGCTGTCCACGATTGGTTGTTAGGGTTGTTCAAATCACCAACTATTAACTTCTAATTACTTGTTGCAAGTCACTCTACAATTGGGTGTCTCAGTTGTATATATATATATATATATATATATATATATATATATATATATATATATATATATATATATATATTTTTTTTTTTTTTTTTTTTTTTTTTTTTTTTTTTTTTTTTTTTTTTTTTCCTTATTCTAAAAGTGCTGTCTCATTAGCACATTTCCGTCTATTTTCTGTAAAATTGTCTTTTTTTATAGCAAATTGTCGTTTTCTAGTCAGGGGTATTTCCGAGTTTCCAACGTTGAAACATTTCCGCCGTCTTCTTTAGCCAAGCGTACTCAAATCAAGGAATATATTAAAAAAAAAAAAAATGTATTTTAATTTGTTCAATATCATTAATTATAATCCAATTTGATTTAATTATTTTTCTTATAAATATTATTAAATTGACACATTGAAATATGCAAATCTAAATTTTATTTTCATTAATTAAATTTATTTTAAGTGCTTGATTTCATTGTTAACATTCGTCAGCTGCAGAGCTTAGAAACACCATAGACTGTAGGGTATTTCAATAATTGGTGATTTTTGAAAAATCCTTCAAATTCACGGAGACTGTTCAGAAGTAGGCGCCATTTATTTTTTCTTGACTAGTGATACCATTTTTATTTGTGTTTATCAATATTTACCTATTGCACTTTTTAATCAAAGATACGAAAAATACGATTAAATAATTAGTTTAGTCTGGGGTGAAATTACCCGTTTTCTATATTTTCTTCGTCATTTTAGCAGTAATTACTTAGCGATGTATTCATATTATGTTGATTTATTCAATCGTGTATAGTATAATTTTAACTTTTAAGAGTATCTTTTCTATAATTAATCATAATAAAACACATTGTGAAAGTATATTACAAATTAGAAACGTATCTTTTATTGGCAATTACCCTATCCACATTTCCTTTCAATCTCTTCCGCAATTACCGTATATTTGATATAGAGACAAGGGTATTGAAGTCCCAGGACCGCCTCATGTCTCCAATCAGTCCTTCACAATGCTGATTATGGTCGGGAATTAGTACACTCTTAGCCTCCCATACAGAGTGGTTACCTTGGCCATAGAGATGGCATACCTTATTCATATCTTCCCGTATATGATAGAACAAAGGGGAACTAAACACTCTTTCCGAAAAACCTGGGACATTCACAAACTTTTCTGTGCTGAGGTTCCATAACTTCTCATAGGAAAAATTACACCAAATTCGATCCTTCAGGTTTGGCTGGTTTGTATATCCAGCTTTTTCCGATTCCATTTTCAGCATACCAAATACTCATGTATGCTGTCACCATCGTGAGAGAGTGGCATGAAAATGACATCTGTGTTATGCAGATATCTACTGATGGATGCAAAGTAGGATTTGTCAAACCCTAATCTGATCCCTACTTCTGAACACATTTGAGATGCCCCAAATGCTGCCTGAAATATTGTCGGCTCTGTACTAATGACAGCTTTTCGCCAGCAAAAGAAATGGATCTTAGAGAACTCGAAGATACCTTTGATAACAGTAGGGTTCTTTTGCAATGTCCCCAAGCATCTAATCAAATTGTCTTTCAAGCCAACTTTGGTCCTGGATGGCAAATCATCATTTTCAATACTTCATAATTTATCAAGTACAACATCAAGTGATATACAAACATGTAATGATGAACACATATAACCTAACCACCTAACACCAACTGGCACAAATATCCTAGGCAATATTATGTTTTTTAAATTCTTTTAAGGACTCAAGACAAAATAATTTTGCATGTCTGTTCAGTAGTTCATGATTGGTTACCCGTCAAAAGCATTAAAGTTAATTGGCCACTGAAAACGGACCTTATCATTTATATCCTTATAAAAATCAATCACTTCAATTAATTCCCTGAGGTTATGACATGCTTTTATTCATATTGGTTATCTTCAATGAAGCTAGAGTGTCATCTCTTTTACCAATAGTTGCCTGCCTTTTCTTGCGGAAAATGGTAGTATCTAAAGGAATCAATTTGCTGTCAAGACCTACTACTTGAGAAAAAAAAGCATCAGTAAAATTTGTTGCATTATTTCCGTGGTGTATTTCCGTTTCCCTTCTGGCAGTCATCAGGAGTGGATAAATCTTCTAAGGTTGAGGAAGATTAAGTTTCCGTTGTCATGTTCATCATCTGTATCGTTTTCACACATTCCTGAATCTCACTCAGTAATTTATTTGCCAGACTACATTTCCTCTTAATTCTGTATTCCTTCCTTTTATGGCTTTATGGTCAGCAGAACCAGTGGATAAAGCACTACCATTTAACTTTGCTTCATACCACTCGATGTCTTCTTGTAGCACTCTCTCGGATGTCTTTTGCCTTTAAAAGATATGATTTCAGTACCAATAAACGAAGCTTTCAAACTCTCCTCCTGTGTATGATAATATACTTTCTTTATGTTAAGTACTTTTGTGATGGCCTTTAGTTTAGTAATAGTCTTCAGTCCAAATTTCTGATATAATTCTTTAATTTAGTCACAAGTTTGAAAGCAATTTGTCGTCCAGAAGTTTGAATTTCAATCAAACACTTTCAGCGAATTATATCGTGCCAATATATCACAAACAAGTAGCAACACAACAGAAGCTTGTTGGAATGTATAATAATGTTATTAATTAACTAACGTTTATATGCTTATTGAAGAAACACGGCATTACCTTACAGGCCATTAGGTTCAGTGAGGAACTAGAAATATTGAAAGACTTCCGACCTAAGGTCATTGAGGAACTTGCTATTTAAGTGCTTAAGGTCTGTGAGAAATTTGTTGCATGCAATATTTAGGTTCTCAAGGTCAGCGAGGAACTTCCTGCACCTAAAGACACAAATTTGATTACGATTCGGAAGGGAACTATCATCAGTTTGGAAGTTCGGAGTGCGTGGACCTCGTCCGCTGCGCGGCCCCAATTCCGCGGAAATGCGTAATATATTAAATTGAAAAGTGCAACCCCTAAACGTTATCAGATCAAGCTGATTTTTTTCACATTTCATTTTTATGATATATGGAGCCTATTTTTGTACAGTCACAATGACATTTCAAAAGTTGCAATTATTGAAATACCCTAATAGACTGTGCCAATTCTCCTGTGTGGACACGCCTTTCAGAGGAAATATTTGATTGAGAATATTCGTCAGAATCGTTGCCTCTGGGATTTCAGAGATGGAGGATACACAAAGAAAAATATGAAGAGGAAGGCATACAATGCTATAACGCTTCTAATCAATGCACACTTGTTTAAATATCTTGCATTTAAACAACTTTATCTCTAAAATCTAGTATATTCAGTTTGAATATTTCTTTAGCAATATTTGTTGTATAATTTATACGGAATATGGCTTTACTGCCAAATTATTTATACAAGTCTTTTCCATAGGAAATGCCAGCGTTTACAGACTGTAAGCCATTTTTTTTTAACATGATTTCGGGCGTTACCAAATCGGAAATAAATTGCGTGAGGTCGGCCCGAAAACTTAATTCGATTTTTTTCAAACGTCAAGATAGTGGGGCAGGCCCCAAAATGTTTTCGGGCGGCCCGAATATTTGCAACAGTTGGTAGCCCTGCGTACGCAGAAAGCGCGCCAAATGATCGAACAACCATGGTGAGTGGGAAAGATAAAACTAGTTCGCTCACAGAAGATCAGAGGAAAACTTTGATTTCTCTCATCGATGACCATAGCCATAGCCTAGATTAAAAAAAATGTTCGACCCTGGGAGCATCAATCGCAAGCAGCAAGCATGGGAAATTATAACTACCAGCTTTTATGCCATCTATACAGACTCCGCTGGCAGGTCAGCTACTCAGCTAAAGCGAAGTTGGGAGTACATATGCGCAATAAGCAAACAAAAGTCAGGTTAGGGCCCGTAGTAAAGAACATATCGTGACGGGTTACCCGTCCAGTGTTCGTAGTAAAGAAAATGGGATTTCCGAGGATTAGTATTGGAACGTCGGGAATTTTCATCGGGTGCCTTCCCCCTCCCCACAGATGTACCCGTCAATATAAAGAGTTTGTTTTTGGTAGGACATCATATAATAATATAAAAATATCATAATATAGCGCATATTATATAATTTTATTAATATAAATAATATCATTCTCTGGTCAAAAACAAATCTGTATCTTTTGTTTACGAGACTTTAAAGATCGATTCGTATTTCAGGATTCATTGTATTAATTAAGTAAACATGATTCTGTCTTCGATATGATCGTGATTAATTTGTTTTAACATTCATGTTAATGATTTTATGACTATAAAAGACCTATTATGGAAAAAATAATAGAGTGAATTCCAATATATTTATGTTTCAAATGCGCGCTCTCGGGTGTTGTGTACATCGATCAAGGCTACCAACATCGTCCGATCTCTACGTCTCATTATAGAAAGATAAACAAAGTCGGCTTTTTTTGTGAATGAAATATAATAAATAAAATCATATTTATGTTTCAATTGTGCGCTCTCAGGTGTTGTTTACATCGATCAAGGTTACCAAAATCGTCCGATCTATACGTCTCATTGAACAGGTTGGCATCACTGACAACCAAGCCCACCGACACACGTTCTTTACTGTCAAACATGCAGACGGGTGCCCTACACCCGACACCCGTCACATTTATCCGACGCCCCACACCCGACAGGTTCTTTACTACGGGCCTAAGAATCAACAAAAGTAGGCAGTTGCAATATAGATATATGTTTTCTCTTGTGTCAGCGTAGGCGTTACCTGCATTTTTTTTTTTTTTTTTTTTTTTATGATTCATCGCTACCATTTCTTCCTTGATGTAAATTTCAGAATGGGTTGATGATAGTCCTTCATTCAGAAAACAGGACTTTGTTATACCTCTTGCAACTCCAACCTCCTGTACTTCGTGGAAAACTCTCTTCGACAATAGCTCCACCACTGAACCCAGTTCCATCAACATCTGCCCGTGGTGAACCACCATCTCCTACAACCATTCCATCACCATCCAACCCAGCTGAACGGCTACCGTCTTCAACAACTCAAAGGAAGGGCAAAAAGAGGAACCCAGCCTCGTAGAGGGAGGAATGCTACAGGGATATTAGGCTGAACCTAACTCTTAGGCCCGTAGTAAAGAACCTGTCGGGTGTGGGGCGTCGGGGAAATGTGACGAGTGTCGGGTGTAGGGCACCCGTCCGCATGTTTGCTAGTAAAGAACGTGTGTCGGTGGGTTTGGTTGTCAGTGATGCCAACCTGTTCAATGTGACGTATAGATCGGACGGTATTGGTAGCCTTAATCGATGTAAACAACACCTGAAAGCGCACAATTGAAACAGAAATATAATTTTATTTTTTATATTTCATGGTTCATTCACAAAAAGCCTACTTTGTTTATCTTTCTATAATGAGACGTATAGATCGGACGATATTGGTAGCCTTGATCGATGTAAACAACACCTGAGAGCGCGCAATTGAAACATGGAAAGCCAACTACTGAAGGTAAATATAATTTTATTTATTATATTTCATGGTTTATTCATAAAAAAAGCCTACTTTGTTGGTCTTTCTATAATTATTAACAGCTATTAATTACATTATTTTATTTTATAAATCGCATTAGTTTGCAAGGTAAGCACAAATATGTTAATCATTACTACACAGCAATTATCAGCACATATAATGATGAACCAGCCATTTTTTGTATGATAGACAATATGCACATTTCAAATCATTAGAAAAGTTTAATAAGCATGACATACAAATATTATGTGTTGTCTATAATTACGTCATCATATTAAAAAAAAAAAAGTCATGCTTTGGAATTCACTCTATTATTTTCCCATAATAGGTCTTTTATAGTCATAAAATCATTAACATGAATGTTAAAACAAATTAATCACGATCATATCGAAGACAGAATCATGTTTACTTAATATAATGGCAAGAAAATTTATTAAATCTGTTTCTGGTAGACACAAATAATCCCACAATATAGCTTAAATCTGGCTTACTGATAACAAATAATCATATGTGCATATGATGCAGATTGAATGAAGTGCACTGATATTGATTTTATAGCTGAAACTCACTCTTACTACTTAAACAGATTAATTAAACCTAAAAATATTATTAACAATTAATTGCTCACCATTTAGGGATATTATTGAATTTACAGAAACTGATTGTGATCTACTTTTTCCAGAATCCTTCTTTAACACAAGACCAGCTGCTTCAACTGGTTCTTTTGATTAAGGATAGAGAAGGCATCCTCTTTAGCAAAAAGAGCGACCCAAGGCTTCCAAGTCAGAAGATAAAGTGCTGGCAGGAAATCTGTGATTTATTTAATGCCAGCAATCCTGAGCAGAATCCAAGATCTGTTAAACAGATCAAAAGAACATGGGAATATATCCGCAGAAGGTAAACAAAAATAATTATTTACATGTATATACTTCTTCAATTTCTTACTGATTATTTAGTCATGTTAATAATATTATTCATAATTTATTGAAAATAGTTTCTTATTTAACTCAGCAAAATAAGTAAAACTTGTTTATGGATATAATGTATTCATATAATTTTTTTTTGTTTTTGTTTCCAGAGTCAAGGAGAAAGAGTCGGCACACCTCAAAGAAAGAAGGGCAACTGGTGGGGGACTACCAACACAAGGTTTCTCTGCCCCATACATGGAAATTGCAAGGTCCATGCTTTGCAAAGATCTTGCCCTGGGAAACACAGCCGTGGAGTTTGGCTCTTCAGGTGTGTTATAATACAGTTGACACAATTATATTGATGAAGCGATTGATAGTGAAATTGGTAACATAAAAATGATAACAATGAATGAAGGAGTATATATAATGTAAGCAAACATTCCATGGTAAAGTTTACGAGTCATTATAGCAATCATTTTTTTATTGAAAAAAGAAAGATGCACACATGTGTATATATACATACACATATTTATAACTTGATATTTGTTTTCTGAAACTAATTTTTATTTTCCCCCTACAGTGAACATCAACTTTAAATCCTCGCCTCCCTCCCTTCCAAGCCCTCATTCCTCTCCCTTTACTAACACCTCTATTCCATTCTCTAATCCTCCCTCTACCTCTCTTGAAATCCTTCCTCCCATCAACCTAACTTCAAAGCCTTCCTTTATACTCTCTTCCAAGCCATCCAGGTTTTCCTGCCACATCTTCAATTCTTCCTCCATCCTCTACTGCTAATTTTGTTTCTTCCCTTCCACCTACTCCATCTCCAATGATGCTATTCATTCTGTAAGCTGTACTCCTGTACCCACTCCTTCCCCAACAGAACCTTTCCCTTCTGAATATCCTTCTCGTCCTTCTTCTCGCGCTACACCAAGAAAAAGGAGGTTATCTGAGGAGGAGGCATATGCCCACATAAAGAAAAGGCAGGATGAACTACATCTGTTGAAGATGGAAGCAGCAAGGGAAGACCTCCTTGCAGCTAGAGCTAAAAGGCAGTCTTATGAGGCTGCACAGAAAGCTGCAGAGAGTATGGAAAAGGCAGCTAAAAAGTTTTCAGATGTTGTGGAGGTTATAGGGGAGTCTGTGACTACCCTTACAACATCAATAAAAGAACTTATGAGGGAGAAGCTGTAGTTAGATTTTTTTCTGAATAATATTTACCTTTTTTATGATAACATAGTGGTGAGGCAATGGGTGAACCATAGTATGAAGAGAAGTTCCCCATTTCAACATTTATCCTTTGTTCTTTTTATTTTCCTTTGTTCTTTTATTCCTTTTGGTGTTGGTTACCTTCCTCATTAGTGTGGGGAAAAAAAAAACTATGTATGATTTATAATGTATAATGGTACAATAATTCAAGACAAAATGGTAATGAGGATTTTGTTTTCATTTCTCTTGTAAATATTAGGATATTCAAACAGTTGTATTCTTAACATTTTATTTAAAAAAATCTCTCAACAATTTCTGCCCTCCTCCTTTGTCGTTGCCGAGCTCCTTGATGGATGTAGGTAAAGTCTTCCTGATTTTCTAATATAGTATCATCATTATCATCAGGAAGAAGGTTATTTTCAACAGCCAAATTGTGGAGGACAGCTGTGGCAGCTATAATATCCTGGGTGACTGCAAGTTTCGTTCCCACAGGTATCCCGAGAACAGCAAACCTCCTCTTCCATACACCACAGGCCCTTTCAATACAGTTGTGGGTCTTGATGTGTGAGGCATTGAAGTTCCTCTCCTTCTGAGTGCCAGGATTTAAAAAAGGTGTCAAAAGATAGCTGCTGCAGGCATATCCTGAATCCCTAAGCAGGAAGCCCTTGTAGCCCATATGTTGAAGATGGTGGCATAAGGTTGACTGATTAAAAATTCTGGAGTCATGTGCGCTTCCTGGTCAATTTATTACCAAAGTAGTAAATTTCAAAGAAGCATCACATACCCCCATGACATTTATAGCAAAGTAATCCTTACGACACCTGTAAACTTCAGCATCTGGGCCACCTGGGCTTCTGATGGGGATCAGAGTTCCATCCATGTAGCCTATGCAACCTGGCATATTTACATAGATTGAACATACCTGCATTACAGCAGCCTCTCTCTCTGGCTGAGGGAACTTTATGCGGAGAGGTGCAATTTCTTTTATAGCAGCCGCCACCCTGGCCACAAATGTGCTCACACTCTTCTGCTACATACTGGCTGTATCTGCAATGGTCAGCTGAAAATTACCTGTCGCAAAGTAACGCAGACCGATCAGCAGTTGCAGCCTTGGAGAAATACGAAGACCTGTCAAGAAAAGAAAAAAAAGAAGAAAAAAAAGTGAGATTGCTATACAAGGCATTATTCCGGCTATTATAATCATAATCAATTCACACATAAAAGTTATTGTGTTGTATGTTTTGAATGTATAGTTATAATGGATATTTCATTACCTCTCCTGTCACGAGAAGATGGGAGTCTGTGGCGTATCTGCTCGAACAACACCTCGAATGCTGCTTTCGACAATCTGTACCTGCAAATACACAGTTTGGTAAATATATGCCATGGCCAATATTAATAAGAAGAGGAACAGGAAATAAAAGCATATGCAGTATATATATATATATATATATATATATATATATATATATATATATATATATATATATATATATATATAACCAGGTATATACTGAGTACTGTACCTGCTTTGAAACTCCTGTTCACTTAAATTATGGCAGGGGTTATTCCTATGAAGAAATATTCTTCTGCGTCTGCGCAGACCCAAGGGTTGCAGCTCCCTATAATCATCAATATCATTCATGTCCTCCATTCTAGTGGAAGGTAATGAAAATCATTATTGTAGTATTGCAATATTCATAATAATCTGACTAATAATAGTAATATTTACCAGATTTAAAATATGTAATAGCAAAATATCACTGATAAATCATGTATACTAATGCATAAGAAGAGAGATATGATTTGGAGACACTTTCTTTCATTAGCAATAACTAATGAAACACTAGCACAGCTCAAAAATATGTTCTCTACATTTTTAAAGAAAATTTGGAATGTCATATATGTAGACAAACAAATAAAATACAAATTCCAGTAGCAATAAGCAATTATTAGCATATATGTATATATATATATATATATATATATATATATATATATATATATTAAAGTGGCCTATAAGACTGTTGGATTTATGAAATGATTAGTGTAGAGTTAAAGATTAGGAGATAAAAAAAAGAAAGAAAAACACAACCTAAGTATGTTGGCTACATGCATTCTGAACATATTTGGAGCTTAATTACAATGACAGTCCGTGCAAATAATTCATACATTAATAATTATCGGCCTAAACGAATAACAGCTTACCTGTTCTTTCCAAAATGCAGTAGAACGAAGATCGCAGGTGGAAGGAAGTAGTTGCCAAATAGTATTTTCGATGAATCGGGTTTTAATAGCAGCTCTACACATATAATTGCTCGAATTTATATGGGAATTCACTGCGTAAATAACAGATTGCAATTATTTGTAAATTAAGATATTTTTTGAAGGAAGAGAGTTGGTTTAACTGGCGGTATGTAGTAAGAATGAATCCTAAAATACGACTTGATCTTTTAAGTCTCGTAAACTAAAGATACAGATTTGTTTTTGATCAGACAATGAGATCATTTATATTAATAAAATTATATAATATGCGCTATATTATAAAATATAATATAAAACTAACGATAATGTCCTACCAAAAACAAACTCTTTATATTGACGGGTAAATCTGTGGGGAGGGGGAAGGCACCCGAGGAAAATTCCCGAGGTTCCAATACTAATTTTCGGAAATCCCATTTTCTTTACTGCGAACACTGGACGGGTAACCCGTCACGATATGTTCTTTACTACGGCCCTTACAGGCGAATGAAATTAAACAGGAATTCTCCAAGACTTGTGAAGCAGCTCCAGCATCTGCAGAAAGTGTTGGAAGTAACTCTTTTAAAGAGTTGCAAATGAAATAATTTCATTTTTAGGTAAAGCAAAACAAAATATTTGCAACCTCAGGGCACAAATTGTGGGAAAAAAACATTAATACTGCAATAGTATGAAATAAAACAACAAAACTACAAAGCCCTTTTATTCTTATAACAAAAGTAATCAAACACATACATGCAATGGAAATTCTTATCTCACTGATAACGTCTAGCAGACTGAATGACTTCAGACATCAAAAATGATAAAAAAACAACAACTAAACATTTCCCATTGTTAGGTAGATAACTAAATATCAGTTAATAGGTAAGTCATATTTCACACACACACACACACACGCACAAAAAAAAAAAACTGCTCGTAGTTATTTGCGACTAAAAATAGTAAATATATACATATCTTGTCATCTCCTATGGTTCCATAGATAAGAAAATACTTAAAAATAGAAAATATGTCTCTAATTTTACTATTTAGAATAAGAAACAAATCACTGATTGACAAGGTTTCTGAAAAGGTCTTATTTCACTTATATACAATAATAAAGTAAATGTTTGATATGACGGCTCCTATCATCGATAATAACAACTGCAATTTACAATAAAACAGTTCCTTTTAATATACAGGTAATAGAAAATATGCTTAAAGTGGAACTTAATGATGTGACCTAATTCATCCAGAAACAGTCTCTGACTGCTAAGCCATCCTTCAACAACATTGCTTATGACGCCAAACCCTAAACGATTATCATTATTTTCGCAGTGTACTGCATCATGCTCTAATTCATCTGTATCTTCTTCGACAATATCAATATTCTCAGTTATAGCTAGACTAAGCAACACAGCAGAAGCTATGATGAGCCTCTCTGATGTCTCTAATTTTGTGTGAAGTGGCAGTCCAAGACATACAAACCGCCTTATTGGTACACCAAAAGCACGCTTAATGGTATTTCTTGTTTTTGTATGTGCTTTGTTGTAATTTTTCTCTTTGTCATTTGATGGAGACAGGATTGGAGTCAGCAAGTATTTACAACAAGGATATCCACTATCTCCCAAGTGATAACCAGCATGGTGTCCTTGCTCTAATAAATGGCATATCCTTGAATTGTCAAAAATCCTGCTGTCATGTGCACTGCCAGGCCAACTGACCATGGTATTTGTGAACTTGAGGTCCGGATCACAAATACCCTGCACAGTGATAGAAAAATACCCCTTCCTGCAACGATATCTTTCAGCATCACTTCCTCCTGGGCTACGAATCGGTACATGAATATAGTCAATGCATCCAATGACCCCTGGCATACCTGCTACTGACTGAAAATTTTCTGCAAATCCTGCTACATTCCATAGTGCTGGAAACTGAATATATTCGGTTGCTAGCGCTGTGATGGCTCTTGTGACATAAGCTAAATATTTGCAGACTGATGCCACAGACATTTCTAAACAATCTGCAATGCTTAGCTGAAAAGATCCTGATGCCATGTAATGCAGAGGTCAAAGGCTACATATGAGGTGGAATGCTACAACCTATTAAAAAAAAAAAAAAAAAAAAAAAAAAAAAAAAAAAAAAAAAAATATATATATATATATATATATATATATATATATATATATATATATATTATCAGCACCATAGTTTGAATTTCACACACATACATTGGTATACACATTTGATATCATATTTATATTAATATTTTGTATAACCAGTATTATTTTGAAGGAAGAATAATTACCTCTGCCATCTCTTGCTATGGACAATTTTCTGCTGATTTTCTGAAGCAAGGTTTCTGGTTAATTGTTTTGGCAGCCGATAACGCTTCATGAACTCCACCTCAGACTGCATGACAAATGCATCACTTCTATCTCTGACCATTAAACGTGGAAGACAGACCTCCACTTCCTCAACTTGGTCCATATTACCAAGCTGCTGCAGTCCTTCCATTATTCCCTGTAATAAAGAGGATTTACTTTTCCTTGTAAGACACACTTTCCCATATACACAGGGAAGGTTTGTTGGCATTTGCTAGCGAATGAATCATGGAGGCCACAAAATTGCTTCATAAGGTCATATTCTGAACAATTAATTGATAGCATGAACTTACTCTAATCCTAAATCAATTTATTATTTGGCACAATATGAATTATGATTTTCCAATAAATGTGACATCAAGTATAGGTGTTTAATGATTCTACATAATCTAAGTACATTAAAGGATGATGACAATATCATGATGAAATACATTTTAATTACTGATTTCTCTTTATCTAATAATTATTTAAAAGTGGGAGTGATAACAGCTGATGAAGCAAGAAAGCTTCGTGATACAGGATACTATACAGGCTGACAGTACCTTCACCTCACTGGCCTAAATGTGTATATTAATGCACACCAACCACTTCTATGCTTCTTACCTTCTTAAAAATGTTGTTATCGTTAGTTCAGCATTGAAGTGGACTTTTGACACGCGTAGAGAAGAGCTCAGGAGACAGGTACCGGTTTTGATAATTTGTGGAACGTTGTTGATGTGTTCCAAAATTCGATGCTGTCAACAGAAGACAAAATATCTTTGCAAAGCCTGCTATGGTATGAATTAAAATACAGTCGGTTCATTTAAATGCATTAATGTAATTAGAGAACCTCTTTGTTTTGTGTGATCATAATTTCGATTAGGCTCTGGAGAGGGTTAGCCATTTTTTTTCGTTAGGTGGCTATGATATTTTTGGGTTAGCCCAAGCAAATATCTTGTAACTAACCCGATTTCTCATATTCGGGTTGGTAAGGTATTGCTTTGGGCCGTTGCCAAGTTTACAAAACGGCCCAATGACGTTACGAATTAAGCCCCACCCCCTAGCGGTGGTTACTGAGCCTACCAATAATAAAAAATGGCTATTTAGAATGTAATCATTCAAGCAATTCAGATTCAGTATTATATTACACTTAATGATTTTTTAATGCTGCTGGGCATGTTCTCAACTAATAATTTATGTAAACCCTCATATATTTATTGCATTTTTGCTACTCTTTTACTGAGAACTATCTGATTATAACTTACTGTAATCATCCAGCTCAACAATATGCGACTATACTTCCTGAAAGAGTACAGAAAAACTCAGATTACCACTAGCGGATCAGCTGGAATATATCAGTAGAAGTGGGAATTACTTAAGGTCATTTCCTTCAAGGTATTACCCAAGGTAGTCAAGCAGCTATCATTGAAGTTAACCAAGTTTTCGGGTAATGTTATTCAGTAGTCATTCAAAGACCAGTTCATTTCCCGCATTGAGACAACTGACATTCTAGTAATTAACAAGTATGCATATTTATTGTCACTGCTGAAAGAAGATACCGAGAAGGTGGTTAAAGGATTAAGCCACACAAGTGTTAATTATCAAGAGCCGTGCGACCAGCGAATCCGTTTTGGCGAATTTTGGCGATATTTGGAGATGAATAGCGGTATCTGGCAGCCCACTGAGGCTACGCCGTCTCCATCCTTGGCGCGCGAGGATGAAAATTCCCAATTTTCGAATAAGGTTTTTTCATGACAAATTCACAATATTTTTTTTATAAATAAATTATTACAATATTTATTTTTCCTTCACTGGGTCTGATAATGCACAAATATGCGTCTGACATAGAGCATAAAATAATTTAGTTCATAATACGAAATGTATGGTATTTTGATTCAAGAAATATATTATAACACCAATTATAAAACAATGAGAATATTTAGCAGAAATTTTGTCATTTTATCAGTATATTAGACACTTACTGTAGTTAATAAATTTGTATACACGTAGCTTATAGGTGTTGACAAGAAGGGTTTAATAATCCAGTCCAGAATGAGCCAACGAAGGCCAGCTGCACCACCTGCCATGCGGAATTCTTCGCTAATTTGACAACCATCAAAAGGCATAAGGTAAAATACATTTTATTAAGTAAAGATTATTGGCAATTGTGTACGATGAAACTAAAATTGGAAATGTGTTTTTACTTACAAGTCTAACAATATTGTTAATAATGTATCTATTCATAATGATGAATAGTAATAATGTAACAACATAGCTCAATGTTATCTATGCCCATAGTGCACGATAAAGACCTGGATAATAACAAAAACTTCATTCGTTATATTGATAAGTGCGGTGTTATTCATATAATGTATAGCTTTCAAATTACAGTTTGTTTTTATTTTTCAGGGGACGAAGTCTCACCGACACCTTGAGGTTGGAGAGGGAAGAGGAACGCCAGCAGGTCGGCCCTCACACCACCAGCAGTGCCCATGAGGACGTCGCCATGAGAGTAAAGCTCGCCATCATTCTAATGGTATGTTTCTTGGCTGAGCATAACCTTCCATTCACCCTGGCAGATCACCTCGTCCAACTCTCAAAAACAATGTTTCCTGACTCTAAAATTGCCTAGAGTCTTAACATGAAAAAAACTAAATGTTCAGATGTTACAAAAGGCTTGTCTGACACGCTAAATCATGAACTCGTCAGTAAACTAAAAACAAACAAATTCTCTATCGTCATAGATGAGTCTACTGACGTTAGTTCTATAAAATGCATGACCCTCCTGGTTAAATTTTATGACAAAGAGACACAATTAATGAAAACTGGAACTCTGGAATTGTTGAATGTATATGGCGACAACGAAAAGGGTGGCTCCACAGGTGAAAATCTGCATAGACTCATTGTAGAGACTCTTAATGCCTACTCTATTCCCATTAATAATCTCGTTGGGTTTGCAGCAGATGGGGCCAGCAATATCATGGGAAGCATAATTCTATCACAAGTCGCCTCAAAGAGACAGCCCCCGGAATTTTTCGATGCATTTGCCATAGCCTTCATCTCTGTTCCTCAGAAGCTGCGAAGGCACTTCCTCGACAGTGTGAGGATCTACGTAGACTAATATACAATAATTTTGCCCAGAGTGCTAAAAGACAAAACAGGTTTAAAAACATACAGGTATTTCTTGAGTTGAAGCCACACAAAATCCTCCATGCCTGTCGAACGAGGTGGCAGTTAAGAGAGTGTTGGAGCAGTGGGAGGCATTGAAGCTGTATTTTATAGGAGAAATTGACGAAACAGAAAAAATAAAGTTTCTTGATTTAATAATTAAAGGTATTACTGGCCCAGTATTTTTCTTTTATAATTTTCTCAATTTTATTTTACCGACTTTTAATCGTGTGAATCTCCTGTTTCAGCAAGATGGCCCTATTATCCATTTATTGCATGAGTGTTTAATAAGATTATATAAAACAAATTGTATTATTTTTGTAAAAAAGAGTGTGTTGACAAGGCTGACCTGTCAACTTTTGATCCTAACTGTGAAACAAATCATGTTCCTTTACACCAAATTTACTTGGGTGCAGCAGCCCATGGTCTGCTGCAGACTCCTGACTATTACAGACGGCCCGATATGATAAAACATGTCATGACACGGTGCAAAGATTCTTTAATTTCTATGACACAGCAGTTGAGAAAAAAGTTTGATTTTAACAAGCTTTGGTATTATGCATCTTTTTTAAGTAAAAACAACTTATTAGTGGCGACAGTAGGGTCTCACTGCCAACATTGTATGATTTTATCAATATTTTACCCAGAGTTTATACACATGACATTCAGGTTTTAGATAATGAATGGAGAAATTTAGATACCATTAATATTTCTCCAGAACTGATTGAAGAAAAAAACACTTTTTATAATAAACTTTCTCTCATTGAGGACAATGAGGGATATTTAATGTTCAAGAATTTAAGCTCTTTTGCTTTGCAGGTGTTGGCCCTGCCTACGACCAATGCCTCGACAGAGAGATTATTTTAAAAAAATAATCTGATAAAAAACAGACACCCGTAATAGACTCCTAATGCCTGCTCTGCAGGCATTGGTGGTTTAATCAGAGGCTTTGCATGATGCAGGTGGATGTTTCAACTTCAAGCCATCAAAGGCAATGCTTTAATGTATATAATATCTTTTATTTTCGTTTTTGTTTGTATATTGAGGTATTTTGTTTATTTTTCTGTATGTTATATTTTCTGTAAATATTGTTATTTTTCAATAAATTTGGGAAACAGAATGTCCTACATTCATTTCCACAATATTTTATTCATAATAATATTGCAGTATTATTTGAATTATTGCTTAAAGAAATTCCTTCTTTTGACCATTTATTCGTTTCTTAAGTAAAGAACAATAAGTTAAACATTTCTACCCAACTGGTAGAGTTACCCCAGTCCATAGTGATAGAAAACGTACGACTCGATCGGGTACGCAAAGTAAACGCCCATCGCCAGTCACTGGCGATACAACGGCAATACTGCGTGCGACCTACTGAAGGAGAGATACGGCAAGAAAGAATCATCTTTACCCATGTTCAAGCTCTTCTGAATGGTAAACTTAACATAAGTACAAGTGGTGAACAGACATACAGCCGTATTCTAAGTCCCTAAGCGCGCCGTGTACATGACATGAACATGACGCGATTGGTATTCTAGAAGCGGGTGTTCGTGTTAAAAGTGTGGCAAAAACGTGGCAAAGTCGTAGAAAGTATTGGAACAATCGTGGAAACTCCGTGACAAGGGGGTGTCCTTGTCACGAAATTGACACAAACGGATATTTTGACTTTTTTACTTTAATTATCATTACCAGTATTATACATGAGCAATTAACATTCGAGAATAAATATTCATATGTGTCAATTATATGTATCATTCCTAGAAAGCAACAAAGAATAATATTTTGAAGAACAAGTGATTCTCAATTTGATTTGAGTTTGTTTACAAATAGGCGCAACTTTCAACGAGAGAGATTCGCTGCTGAGAATTTTGTTTTCCACAACAGTATTCTTCAGATAAGGTATGTTGTTTTTTTTTATTGCAAGTAACATTCATGGAATGGTAGCATTAAAAAAGGAATGTAAATTAATGAAGGAAAAAACGGTATCATGCAGAGTAAATGGTATGAACAAAATTATAACCTTGCCCATAGTACTGGCGTATTATGCATTTATGTAAGCATATTGATCTTATATTACCTGCAGGAGCTATAAGAGTTGCTATAGGAATGTATAATCTTCGATCATTAATCTTACAAAAGTACAAAAACAATAATGTTACTTTTATGTTTTTGCATTTTCTAGTGCTTCTAATATGTTAATTATTCTATTAAAGAGTTAGCGAGGTAGAAAATATTATATACAACTGAGGTGAGGAATATATGATTCATTTTGAAAATTCCTGGTAGAAGTTTGCAATACTAATCCCAATATGATACTACACTGTTAGCATTTTAGTATATGCTTTGATTGAAAATGAATTATCTGGCAGAATGGATGACCTGCACCAACTAGCTGGCAGATCTTCATGCCATCCCGAGGAATGTTATCATAGACGGAAGTAACCCTTTTAAAGATCTGAGCACTCAGAAATTTGTCGCAAGATTTCGGCTGTCTAAAGAGTCTGTCATGATGGTGCTGGAGAAAATCAAGCCTCGAATGGGGAGAATCAGAAACTAACGTGGTAAGTATTGTAGAGTAATGATCACAAATTTACTGGTTAATATATATGGTGTTAACTTGATCAGGTTGTCAGTAATATTTTTGGAAAAATAATTTGAAGGTATCATTATGTTTTTTGATAGTCTTTCGTTACTTCCTCATGATAATCACTATTTTTTCTTAGGTTCACCAATCCCACACCACCTCCAGTTCCCCGTGGCCTTACGCTACTCGACCACCGGTAATTTTCAGCTGAGTATGGGGGACTGCCATGAAATGTCCCAGCCAACTGTCAGCAGATGCGTCCGCAGTGTGTCTGTGAAGATTGCTGACTTGGCCGTGGAATATATAACATTTCCTCAGCCAGCAGAGGAAGAGGTTGCTATGCAACAGTTTTCCCTAATTGATGGAATGCCTGGAGTCATCGGGTGTGTTGATGGCACTCACATCCCAATAAAAAGTCCAGGAGCTGATGTTGAATTTTATAGGTGTCGCAAAGTTTTTTTTTTATTTCGTTAAATGTGCAGGGCGTGTGTGATGCCCATTTAAAATTTACAAACAATGTTGCTAGTTGGCCTGGCAGTGCACATGATGCCAGGATTTTTAATGAGTCGCTGTTATGCCAGAGGCTTCAGGGAGGTCATTATAGAGAGTTCTTATTGGGAGACAATGGATATCCTTGTAGGTCATATCTGCTGACGCCCTTTCTGTCTCCTCGTTCTGATAAAGAGAGGAATTATAATTTCTCTCATATCAGAACAAGGAACACGATAGAAAGGGCTTTTGGTGTACTTAAAAGGAGGTTTGCTGATCTCTCAATACCAATGAGTATTGTTTTGGAAAAACGCAAGAAAGCCATCATGGCCTGTGCAGTACTACACAACATTGCAGTTCTGTATAGAGTTCCATTTGATGACTTTGTTGCTAAGGTCCCAGATGATACCACCCTCATTCCAGTTCAGGATCTACGTAATACTGTTCAGGATGGGCATGCTCGTCGTGAGCAAATTGTGCATAATTTCTTTTAATGTTGAAAGTTTTTGTATTGACATTTCAATATTTCCATTTTTATAAAGGATTTCTTTATGTTTTTCATTCCATTTTGTGTTATTTACATCTATTACTTAATTGAACATTATCAATATTGTAATGCTTCCTATTATTTTCATTTACGAGGTGGGCAGTGCTGCCATTTGTTCAGAATTTCTTATATATTATGATTTCTATTTATTCTGATTTTATTCATATCATATATGTACACTTTCAATCTGTAAAGGATGTTATAATTTCATAACAGCAATATAACTGTACCAAAGCAAACTTTTTATTTTTACCACAATTGCGAACGATATATTCTATCAATATCTTTCACCGCTGACGATGATTTTCATATACATTGGTGTACAATAATAATAATAAAAAAAAAAAAAATTGACATCATCAACCAAAAGATATATTCATAGCTATAACAACAATAGTTTATCAAACATAACTATATTCATTAAATGAAATAATGATTTAAAATTTAAAATTTAAAAACACTGGTTTATCAGAGATAAAGGAAATCAATGGGATACTGATATTGCTCTTTAACAAAATAGTTTTATTCAGGAAGTAAAAAAAAAAGAAAGAAAGAAAAAAAAGGTTAATGATGCTGATACATGCAACTATATAAAATATATTCCTTTTAGAATGACAAAAAAGAATGGAACATTAATATTGCCCTTTGACAAAAATAGTTTTCTTCCTTGAAAAAAAAAGAATAAAATAAAATAAAAGAAATGAATATGTAGTAGCACTGTATTACAAAAAATAAATCTGAAAATGGGACATATTGCACTTTACTGAAAATAATAACATTCTTTAAACAATGTAAATAAATAAAAAGTACAGTTCATCCGAATATATAAAACACTACATTATAAAAAATATCATGAAAAACAATTTGTTATTTTTTCAACTTTTAAAAAATGCAGCTTTTCCCGACTTTAACGCAGGAGCTTCATCTCCTCATCATGGTTTTCAGTAATGCATTTCAGCTGTAGCTGGTGAAACTCCTCCTGTCGTTCTCTGGCATGTTGGTATACCTCATTCTTAGCTCGTTTTGAGGTCATTCTTCTTGTTGCTGAACCAGAAACAGGAGATGATGCAGGCATAGCGGTAACGGGAGGTAGAGCAGGAAAGAAACATCAGTTTAGCAGCAGCAGAGTAGCAGCATCAGGAAAGGGACCATGAACAGAAGAAGCAGGAGAGGTGAAGGTCCACAGACGGGTACAGAAAAGGGGGAGATACTAGGGGAAGGAACAATGCTAGATTGAGAAGACTGAGGAGTAGGAGAGTGGGACATGAGTGAAGAGGGTGAGGGAGTGAAAAGATAGGTGTTTAGCTATGAATGTGATGGGTGGTTTGTAAGAAATGACTGATGATGCTGAGGAAGCCATGGGTGTGAAGTCTGTGCTGGAGAGTGTCTGTTGTGAGTGAATGAGTGGTTGTGCTGTATATGTTCAAAAGGAAAGAAATGTGGTAGAGTATGGAAGAAGGATTACTGTAGATGTCCCTGGTCTCTGCAAGTCTGTGAAGTCTGAGGAAAAAATATAAACAAGTATATATACCAGTCAAATACCTATACTATATAGACATCAATTTTTTTTTTTTTTTATTCTATGTAATAGTTACACACTTTAAGAATTCCCATTAAAGAACTTGTCCAAATATCTGCATGGCAATGTGCGAATAAAGGTTGGTTAGTATGTGGATGAAAACAGTGATTCATTATTTTTGTTTACGAAAGACCAAAGAATTTCTTGAGAACTTAAACTTACATGTTCAACACAGGCTACATGCTAAAATGAAGGCCATAGACATCATAGCCTTTCAATAGTAAAATAACAAGGGGATCAATGTTCTCGTTGAAAATAAAACTTGAGATTTTAGAAAATGTATGCAATATCATATCACACGAAAAGAGGTAGCTCTTGGGATAAAGATATGTTCGATATTTTGAAAAATAAAATTACATATCCCACTTACTAATTTTTTTTTATCATAAATCATTGGTTGTTTGATACACAATGCATTATAACTATTTGAAAACGTAACAATTTGTCATACATAATGCTAAATGACTTTTCATACACATTATTATAATTCTTACCAATTGGTGTATGCAATAATTCCTGTCCTTTGTCATCTACTGGATGGAGAGCCATCGAGTTATAGGGCCATTTCTTTTCTTTTTTTAACTTCGTACCGGCCCGAAACAATACCTTACCAACCTGAATATGAAAAATCGATAGTTAAAAGAAATTTGTTTGGGCTCGCCCGAAAATATTATAGCCACCCTAACGAAAAAAATGCGATCGGCTAACGCTCTCCAGAACCGTCCCGAATCGAAATTATTATAAAAACAAAAAGGTGCTTCTCTAATTAAACTAAAACATTTATATGAACCGACTGTATTGCAATTAATACCATAGTGGGTTTGGCAAAGTGTCTCTTAATCATTAGATATTTTGTCGGAGACTTGTTGACAGCATTGAATTTTGGAACACGTCAACAACGTTCCGCGAATAATCAAAACCGACACCTGTCTCCGACAGCCGTATTCTAATTCCCTAAGCGCGTTCTGTACATGACATGAACTTGCCGCGATTCTTATTCTAGAAGCGCGGGTTCGTGGCAAAAGCGTGGAAAGTATTGGAACAATCGTGGAAACTCCGTGACAAGGGGGTAGGCTTATCACGATAGTTACACGGGTGAAAAAAAAAAAAAAATACATTTTACTGTATTTTTTCTTACCAATACTTCAAAGTAATATCTATAGTGGATATATTAGGCATCATTGTCCTAGACTTGGATTACAAACCCTTTTAGAAAAACATGTGTAGTGGGTTCGTGGGGCACTCACCCTCCTACAGGAGCTGTAGAGGAGCCTTCTGCAGCAGGAAGGCGTGGAAGGGCAAGAGGGAAAACTGGGCCGGCATAAAGGCAACTGACTAAGACGCTAATATTCTTTACTTTACGTTTATTTGCCAGGCACAAGCTACTACATGTATTAAAAACAAGGTATCACAGAACAGGCATGTAGTAGAATAAAAACTTACGCTAGAACGAGAACACGAGAAAACACACACTCCTGCCCAACCCAAGCACACAACCTTCCGCCTTGAAACCTCCTCCACAACTCAAAGATGGCGGTCTTGGAGACCCCGACATAACAGGGGGTTGCCAACTATGAATTATGTTACAGGTCGTTTGTGCTTGGATTGGGTGCTCCTTCTCCTCCTTTAAACAGCCTAAAATACTCCTGGAGGTGGGGCGTTTGACAAAGCGCCCCGAAGGGCGTCGCCAAAGGGCGTGACGGGGGAGTACAAAAATAAAAGAACAGGGACGCAAGGCACCCGTCACCCGTTCGCATACGCGCGAATCCGTAGCGTTCGCGTAAGAAATTACGTTACTCTACACATGGATTCTCTGCTGATTTTGAGTTTGTTTACCTTTTGGCGGACTTTTCGAAGGAGAGTGATGTTAATTGAATGGTAAAAGTAGTCAGTAACGTAAAGGTTAAGTATATAATTATATGAAATATGTATACATTAAATCTATATGTATAACATATTAAAGATACGCATATATGTACAGTATATACAGAGACAAAATAAGGAAGATCTATTCATAAACACACGACCCCTCTCATCACGTTTGTTTTGATCGAATTACCAACGGCGCGTTCGTGAAATGGTTGTCAATCCTTTAACTAGGAACAAATACAACGACTGATTCATACCAAAATTGCACTATCTTTTGTTAGTGCTACTTATGATTGTAATTTCTCTTATGAATTTGTCGTTTGGACAGTGCCATCCATCTAAAACATATTAACTTTGGAACGGTTGGTAAACCTGAAGCAGCTGACGTAAACGTGCCTAGATTACCGCATTCGTGACATGAACACGACATGGACACAACATGAATATGACATGGCCACGACACGCAGAAAACGTCCAAGAATACGGCTGCGAGTCCTCAGCTCTTATCTACGACTTCAATAACACTTTTAAGAAGGTAAGAAGCACATAAGAAGTGGTTGACGTGTATCTATAAACACATTTAGGCCAGAGAGGTGAAGGTACTGTCAGCCTGTACAGTATCCTGTATCGCGAAGTTTTCTTGCTTCATCAGCTATTTTCACTCCCACTTTAAAATAATTATTAGATGAAGAGAAATCAGTCATTAAAATGTATATTATCATGATATTGTCAACATCCTTTAATGTACTTGGTTTATATAGAATCATTTAACACCTATACTTGATGTCACATTTAAAAGAAAATCATGATTTATATTGTGCCGAGTAATAAATTGATTGAGGATTTAAGTGTCTCCCTTATATATTAGATGCTTTCGTTGTTTTTCTCCTATTGTAATAAAAACTATAGTGCAATTATTTATATATTTATTTTAAGTTCATGCTATCAAGCAATTGCTCAGAATATGACCGATGAAGCAATTTTGTGGCCTCCATGCTTCATGCTCTGGTAAATGCCAACAAACCTCCCCTGTATATTTGAGAAATGATGTAGTATAAGGAAAGGTAAATCCTCTTTTTTACAGGTAATAATGGAAGGACTGCAGCCAGAGTTGCCAACTCGTAATTTGAAAAGGCGCTATGTCCACCCCTAAAAAGCGCTAAAAAAGCGCTAAATTTCGCAAAGTTGTGTAGTATCCCTATTAATTATCCTTTCACCTAACTTTTAATGCTGAAATATATGTAGCATAAAATATAATGGAGGTAGTGAGGCGACTGCGAGGACTTGATCGTGGTTATGCCTTGTCCGCTACTGGTATGAGACACGTATTCGCGTGACGCGTATCTCTCTACCCATGCTCGGGCCATCCATATTCCACTGTCAGTCATTCACAGCGGTAAGTATGTCATGAAAATGTGTGCCATTATTTCAAGCATATTACAAAATGTCCAGAAACGTACGTCGCGTCTGTGAAATTACTAATGATAACAGTATGCAATGAAAAAGGTAGTACAATATTGTTTAACTTAACTACCTAGCATTTCAGACTGGAATGGCAGCAACACACGCAACTGTGCAACTTGGACAGGACTCTGACGAGTGGCCGACAGGTTCGGTTCTCCCGCACCAGCCATGATTTTATTTTATTGATAAAACAAAGCATTACACACCTATAGAGGTATTTATTTTACGTATGTTTGTCACAAAATGCGTACATCAAACGTCTGGGGTACTAACATTACGTGGGAGCTAAAACTAACTAAATAAATAAACAAATGAATTAATAAAAAAAAATGAAAATATAAAAAGTATATGATAAAGAGCAACTGTAATGAGCCATAAGGCGCTAAATTTGGAGCTAAGTATTTTAAAAAAGCGCTAAAAAAGGCGCTAAGGCGCTAAATGATAAATTTAAGCGCTAAATAACTTGAAAAAGAGCTAGATTTAGCGCCCAAAGCGCTAAGTTGGCAACTCTGACTGCAGCAGCTTGATAATGTGGACCAAGTTGAGGAAGTGGAGGAGGTCCGTTTGCCACGTTCAGTGGTCAGAGATAGAAGTGATCCATTTGTCATGCAGTCAGAGGAGGAGTTCATGAAGCGTTATCGGCTGCCAAAGCAGTGCACCAGAGACCTGCTTCAGAAAATCAACAGAAAACTACCCCCGGCAAGAGATGGCAGAGGTAATTATTCTTCTTTAAAATGTATGCTGGTTATACAAAATATTATTAATACAAATATGATATAAAATGTGTATACCAATGTATGTGTGGGGAATTCAAACTATGGTGCTGATATATATATTTATATTTTTTTAACAGGTTGCAGCATTCCACCTCATATGCAGTTTTTGACCTCTCTGCGTTGCATGGCATCAGGATCTTTTCAGCTAAGCATTGCAGATTGTTTAGAAATGTCTGTTGCACCAGTCTGCAAATATTTAGCGTATGTCACAAGGGCCATTGCAGCGTTGGCACTCGAATCTATTCAGTTTCCAGCACCAAGAAATGTTGCAGATTTGTGGAAAAAATTGTCAGTAGCAGGCATGCTAGGGGTCATTGAATGCATTGACTGTACTCATGTACCAATTTGTAGCCCAAGAGGAAATGATGCTGAAAGATACTGTTGCAGGAAAGGGTATTTTTCTATCAACGTGCAGGGTATTTGTGATCCAGACCTCAAGTTCACAAATATCATTGCCAGTTGGCCTTGCAGTGCACATGAAAGCAGAATTTTTGACAATTCAAGGATATGCCATTTATTAGAGTAAGGACATAATGCTGGTTATCTCTCGGGAGATAGTGGATATCCATGTCGAAAATACTTGCTGACTCCAATCCTGTCCCCATCAAATGACAAAGAGAAAAAATACAACACAGCACATGCAAAAACAAGAAATACCATTGAGCGTGCTTTTGGTGTACTTAAAAGGCGGTTTGCATGTCTTGGACAGCCACTTCACACAAAATTAGAGACATCAGAGAGGCTCATCATGACTTGTGCTGTGTTGCTTAGTCTAGCCATAACTGAGAATATTGATATTGCAGAAGAAGACACAGATGAACTAAAGCATGATGCAGTACACTGCGAAAATAATGATAATCGTTTAGGGTTTGATGTCAGAAGCAATGTTGCTGAACAATGGTTTTAGGATGGCTGTTTCTGGATGAATTAGGTCGCATCATTAATTTCCACTTTAAGCATATGTCTACTTATTTTATATTACCTGTATATTAAAAGGAACTGTATTATAGAAAATAACAGTAGTTATTATTGTCAGGATCCATCATATCAAACATTTACCTTTTTATTGTTTATCAGTGAAATAAGAAACCATGTCAGTGTTTTTTTCTGATTCTTTGTTAGTAAAATGACTGATTTTCTGTTTTTAATTATTTATTTATCTGTGAAACCATATATGTTATAGTATATAAACATTTTTTTCTAAGCTGCAAATAACTACGAGCAGAATTTTTTGGTGTGTGAAATACGTCTATTTACTGATATTTAGTTATCTACCTAACTGGGAAATGTCAAGATTTTTTTTCTTTTTATGTCTGAAGTCATGTTGTTCAGTCTGCTGGATTGGTTACCAGTGGGATAAGAATTTTCTAGTAAAAACATTTAAATTATTTATGCAGATAGCCCTATGTTTTTAATTACTATGTAGTTTTGTGGTTTTATTTCATACTATTGCAGTATTTATGTATTTCCAGATTTTGTGCCCTGTAGTTGGAAATATTGCTTAGCATCACCTAAAAATGAAATTTATCTCATCTGCAACCCTTTTAAAGTAACTTGCAACACTTTCTGCAGATGATCAAACTGCTTTACACGTTTTGGTGAATTCCTGTCTAATATCATTTGCCTGTAAGAGTTGGGCACCATGGAGCTTTTTGTTGCTCAGCCTAATATCCCTGTAGCATTCCTCCCTCACTGAGGCTTAGTTCCTCTTTTTGCCCTTTCTATGAGATGTTAAAGAAGGTGGTTGTTCAGCTGGGATAGATGGTGATAAAATGGCTGGAGATGGTGGCTCACCACAGGCAGATGTTGATGGAACTGGGTTAAGTAAAGGAGGTCGTAGAGGGCTTGGAGTTGCAGGAGGTATAGTAAAGTCCTGTTTTCTGAATGAAGGACCTTCATCAACCCATTCTGAAATGGCAGCGATTAAACTTTTAAAATTATGTTTATACATACTTATATATGTGATATATATATATATATATATACATATATATATATACATATATATATACATATATATATATACATATAAATGTATATGTATTATATATATATATATATATATATATATATATATGTATATATATGTACATATAAATGTATATGTATTATATATATATACATATATATATGTATATATATGTACATATAAATGTATATGTATTATATATATATATGTATATGTATATGAATATGTATATATATATATGTATATGAATATGTATATATATATATATATATATATATATATATATATATATATGTATATGCAACTGCCTACTTTCGTTGATTCCTAACCTGACTTTTGTTTGATTATGTCTCGTGTTTATTCATGAGTAATCTATTAATATAATTCAAATTAAGTATCCTCTATCACAATATGTATGCTAAAATAACAAAAATGTTTAGTATTACTTACTTAGCGCGTATGTACTCCCAAGCTCGCTTTAGCTGAGTTGCTGACCTTCCATCGGAGTCGTGGTAGATGGCATTAAAACTGGTAGTTATGCTCTCCCATGCTTGTTGCTTTCGGCTGATGCTCCCAGGGTCGAACCTTTTTTTAATCTATGCTATGGCTATGGTCAGCGATGAGAGAAATCAACATTTTCCTCTGACCTTCCGAGAGCAAACTAGTTTTATCCTTCCTGCTCGCCATGGTTGTTCGATCATTTGGTGCGCTTTCTGCGTACGCAGGGCTACCAACTGTTGCAAATATTCAGGCCGCCCAAAACCATTTTGGGGTCGGCACACCGCACTGTCTTGACGTTTGAAAAAATCGATTTGAGTTTTCGGGCCGGCCCCACGCAATTCATTTACGATTTGGTAATGCCCGAAACCATGATGTCCCCAAATGACAACTCTTTTCCCATGATGGAAGCAGCTGCTGCATAGGAATCTGGCAGCATCTTTGGTGCTTCAGGAGGCGGCCCACCTCCAGTCTCCCTACACTGCTTTTTGAATGTCATGTTGAATCTTTATTCTGCAAACAAATATTTCATTATTATTAGGGTGATTTTTTTTTATTATTATTGAATAAATAATATCTTTGTAAGGATAAATCCAAGTTTACTTTGTAAGGTAAAAATTGCAGCACCATGTTTTTTTTTTCATATTTGAATGTTTTAGAAACAACAATGTTAGGCTAGTATTTCCAAAAACTCATTCTTAACAAAATGCTCACACACAATAGTAGGCTAAATGGGATATTTGCGCTAAACATAACTTTATCTAGAATCACTTAATTATCAAATGTAATATTGGGAATATTTTAAGTGGTCTTCCATTTTTTAAGTATTAATTCTTAGGTTTAAGGTTGGTCAGGAAGTAATGCAGAACTTATGAATGATAATAAATAAAATGAAAATATCATGCTAAGTTGCTAGAGCAAAGGCCAATAAACCTTCTTCAAGTATACACTACTAAAATAATAATGTTACACCACCCAGATGATAGGTTTGTTGGCTTTTGCTGGAGCACGAAGGCCAGGGCGATCCATAGCTGGCCTTTGCTGGAGCACGGAGGCCAGGGCAATCTAGAGCTGCAGTCTAATTCTAAACAGTTAGCTAAGATAATATCAACGTCTATTATTTATCAAATAATATGGAAAAAATAACTCTCCTTACCGATTCTTCACATGATTCCAGGCGCGTTGCAGCTGTAGCAGCGTTCGCGGCTCCTGATCAGGAAACATGGCGTTGAATGATGTTTTAATTTCATTCCAGGCCTTTTTCTTTTTATCAGCATTTCCGATATGATGGTCTCGGTCTTGAATTATACTCTCCCTGGCCACCACAAGATCGACTAAGGCCAATCTCTGCTCTTCGGAGAGGGATGATCCGCTTGGCCTGCTCCATGCTGCTGTTTGTTTTGATGGAGCAGGTAGCTTCAGTGATAACCCGCATTCGTGAAACAGTTATCAACTTTATAACAAATTCCGATTACAGAAGGTAATTGGTAAATATACTATAACTATAATTTCATATTATTCCCATATTTTCATTTTCCTGTTATTAGTTCAAGGTTTGGACATTAATTTTCGCCAACATTTTCACTATTTCGGAGCGGTTGGGAATCTTGAAGCAACGCCACGGACGTGTCACACTTTCGCGTTCTAGAATAATTCCTTCGTGACACAACATGAACATGACATGGCCATGACAAGCAGAAAACGTTCTAGAATACAGCTCAATGACACAGCTGTGGAAGCTACATGATGAAATTCTTACACATAAGAAGCAGGGAAGCAGTGTTAAGTGTTCCTCACTCCATTTTTTTCTAGTGTGGGCTAGGGATGGGGATGAACATGAGAGTGATTTGGACTTTCTCCTCGACTTCCTGCATAAGGAGATCTCAAGCTTGAGCTTGTCCGAAGTCTTCCGAAGAAATAAGAATGTTGCTGAGGAAAAGACCGAAAGTATTGCCTCCAAGGAGAGGTTTTCTGCTGCAGCCTTCATATCTCATCTAAGCAAGAGCCTCCTGTCTGCTGGTTTTGTAAGAAGAAACACAAATCTGAAAACTGCTTCAATATGCAGGGGGTGAGATTAGAAGTTTAGGTGTCTGATTTAAGTCCCTTAACGGTGGGCATCCTTCAAGATTCTGCAAAGCCTGTGGTGTCAAGTTGGACATTGGCCCGTAGTAAAGAACATGTCGTGACGGGTTACCCGTCCAATGTTCGCAGTAAAGAAAATGGGATTTCCGAGGATTAGTATTGGAACGTCGGGAATTTTCCTCGGGTGCCTACCCCCTCCCCACAGATATACCCGTCAATATAAAAAGTTTGTTTTTGGTAGGACATCATCGTTAGTTTTATATTATATAATATAGTGCATATTATATAATTTTATTAATATAAATGATCTCATCGTCTGGTCCAAAACAAATATGTATCTTTTGTTTACGAGACTTAAAAGGTGAAATTGTATTTCAGGATTTATTCTTACTACAAACCGCCAGTTAAATCAACTCTCTTTCTTCAAGAAATATCTTAATTTATATTAAAAGTACAAATAATTGCAATCTGTTATTTACG
Source organism: Penaeus japonicus (assembly GCF_977035675.1). Lineage (NCBI taxonomy): Eukaryota > Metazoa > Arthropoda > Malacostraca > Decapoda > Penaeidae > Penaeus > Penaeus japonicus. The sequence continues at coordinate 14,935,806 of NW_028234406.1, read as the reverse complement.
CAGTGAATTTATATATAAATTCGAGCAATTATATGTGTAGACCTGCTATTAAAACCCGATTCATCGAATATACTATTTGGCAACTACTCCCTTCCACCTGCGATCTTCGTTCGATGTGAATGCAATATCTCTACTTATCTCGATCATTTACTACATTTAGGAAACAACAGGTAAGCTGTTATTCGTTTAGGCCGATAATTATTAAAGCATGAATTATTTGCACGGACTGTCATTGTAATTAAGCTCCTAAAATGTTCAGAATGCATGTAGCCAACATACTTAGGCTGTCTTTTTTTTCTAATCTCTTAAATCTTTAACTCTTCACTAATATTTTCATAAATCCAAAAGTCTTATAGGCCACTTTGATATATATATATATATATATATATATATATATATGTATGTATGTATATATATAATATATATATATATATATATATATACATATGTATATATATACATATGTATATATATACATATATATATATGTATATATATATATATATATGTATATATATGTATATATATATATATATATATATATATATATATATATATATATACTAAATATTAAATACTAAATACTAAATAATTGCTTATTGCTGCTGGAATTTATATTTTATTTGTTTGTCTACATATATGACATTCCAAATGTTCTTTAAAAATGTACAGAACATATTTTTTTAGCTGTGCTAGTGTTTCGTTAGTTATTGCTAATGAAAGAAAGTGTCTCCAAATCATATATTTTTTTTTATGTATTAGTATACATGATTTATCAGTGATATTTTGTTATTACATATTTTAATTCTGGTAAATATTACAATTATTAGTCAGATTATTATAAATACTGCAATACTACAATAATGATTTTCCTTACTTTCCACCAGAATGGAGGACATGCATGATATTGATGATTATAGGGAGCTGCAACACTTGGGTCTGCATAGACGCAGAAGAATATTTTTTCATAGGAATAACCCCTGCCATGATTTAAATGAACAGGAGTTTCAAAGCAGGTACAGATTGTCAAAAGCAGCATTCGAGGTGTTGTTCGAGCAGATACGCCACAGACTCCCATCTTCTCGTGACAGGAGAAGTAAAGAAATATCCATTATAACTGTACTTTCAAAACATACAAAACAATAACTTTTATTTGTGAATTGATTATGATGATGATAGCTGGAATAATGCCTTGTATAGCAACCTCACATTTCTTATTTTTTCTTGACAGGTCTTCGTATTTCTCCAAGGCTGCAACTGCTGGTCGGTCTGCGTTACTTTGCGACAGGTAATTTTCAGCTGACCATTGCAGATACAGCCAGTATGTCGCAGAAGAGTGTGAGCACATTTGTGGCCAGGGTGGCGGCTGCTATAAAAGAAATTGCACCTCTCCACATAAAGTTCCCTCAGCCAGAGAGAGAGGCTGCTGTAATGCAGGCATTTTCACTCTATGCAAATATGCCAGGTTGCATAGGCTGCATAGATGGAACTCTGATCCCCATCAGAAGCCCAGGTGGTCCAGATGCTGAAGTTTACAGGTGTCGTAAGGATTACTTTGCTATAAATGTCATGGGGGTATGTGATGCTTCTTTGAAATTTACTACTTTGGTAGTAAATTGGCCAGTAAGCGCACATGACTCAACCTTATGCCACCATCTTCAACATATGGGCTACAAGGGCTTTCTGCTTGGGGATTCAGGATATGCCTGTAGCAGCTATCTTTTAACACCTTTTTTAAATCCTGGCACCCAGGAGAGGAACTTCAATGCCTCACACATCAAGACCCGCAACTGTATTGAAAGAGCCGTTGGTGTATGGAAGAGGAGGTTTGCTGTTCTCGGGATACCTGTGAGAACGAAACTTGCAGTCACCCAGGATATTATAGCTGCCACAGCTGTCCTCCACAATTTGGCTGTTGAAAATAACCTTCTTCCTGATGATAATGATGATACTATATTAGAAAATCAGGAAGAAGACTTTACCAACATCCATCAAGGAGCTCGGCAAGGACAAAGGAGGAGGGCAGAAATTGTTGAGAGATTTTTTAAATAAAATGTTAAGAATACAACTGTTTGAATATCCTAATATTTACAGGAGAAATGAAAACAAAATCCTCATTACCATTTTTTTATTTTGTCTTGAATTATTGTACCATTATACATTATAAATCATACATAGTTTTTTTCCCCCACACTAATGAGGAAGGTGACCAACACCAAAAGGAATAAAAGAACAAAGGATAAATGTTGAAATGGGGAACTTCTCTTCATACTATGGTTCACCCATTGCCTCACCACTATGTTATCATAAAAAAGGTAAATATTATTCAGAAAAAAAAAAAATCCAACTACAGCTTCTCCCTCATAAGCTCTTTTATTGATGCTGTAAGGGTAGTCACAGACTCCCCTATAACCTCCACAACATCTGAAAACTTTTTAGCTGCCTTTTCCATACTCTCTGCAGCTTTCTGTGCAGCCTCATAAGACTGCCTTTTAGCTCTAGCTGCAAGGAGGTCTTACCTTGCTGCTTCCATCTTCAACAGATGTAGTTCATCCTGCCTTTTCTTTATGTGGGCATATGCCTCCTCCTCAGATAACCTCCTTTTTCTTGGTGTAGCGCGAGAAGAAGGACGAGAAGGATAATCAGAAGGGAAAGGTTCTGTTGGGGAAGGAGTGGGTACAGGAGTACAGCTTACAGAATGAATAGCATCATTGGAGATGTAGGTGGAAGGGAAGAAACAAAATTAGCAGTAGAGGATGGAGGAAGAATTGAAGATGTGGCAGGAAAACCTGGATGGCTTGGAAGAGAGTATAAAGGAAGGCTTTGAAGTGAGGTTGATGGGAGGCTTGCGAAAGAGGTTGAAGGAAGGCTTGTGAGAGAGGTTGAGGGAAGAATTTGAAAAGAGGTTGAGGGAAGGATTTCAAGAGAGGTAGAGGGAGGATTAGAGAATGGAATAGAGGTGTTAGTAAAGGGAGAGGAATGAGGGCTTGGAAGGGAGGGAGGCGAGGATTTAAAGTTGATGTTCACTGTAGGGGGAAAATAAAAATTAGTTTCAGAAAACAAATATCAAGTTATAAATATGTGTATGTATATATACACATGTGTGCATCTTTCTTTTTTCAATAAAAAAATGATTGCTATAATGACTCGTAAACTTTACCATGGAATGTTTGCTTACATTATATATATTCCTTCATTCATTGTTATCATTTTTATATTACCAATTTCACTATCAACCGCTTCATCAATATAATTGTGTCAACTGTATTATAACACACCTGAAGAGCCAAACTCCACGGCTGTGTTTCCCAGGGCAAGATCTTTGCAAAGCATGGACCTTCCAATTTCCATGTATGGGGCAGAGAAACCTTGTGTTGGTGGTGGTCCCCACCAGTTGCCCTTCTTTCTTTGAGGTGTGCCGACTCTTTCTCCTTGACTCTGGAAACAAAAACAAAAAAAAATTATATGAATACATTATATCCATAAACAAGTTTTACTTATTTTGCTGAGTTAAATAAGAAACTATTTTCAATAAATTATGAATAATATTATTAACATGACTAAATAATCAGTAAGAAATTGAAGAAGTATATACATGTAAATAAATATTTTTGTTTACCTTCTGCGGATATATTCCCATGTTCTTTTGATCTGTTTGACAGATCTTGGATTCTGCTCAGGATTGCTGGCATTAAATAAATCACAGATTTCTTGCCAGCACTTTATCTTCTGACTTGGAAGCCTTGGATCGCTCTTTTTGCTAAAGAGGATGCCTTCTCTATCCTTAATCAAAAGAACCAGTTGAAGCAGCTGGTCTTGTGTTAAAGAAGGATTCTGGAAAAAGTAGATCACAATCAGTTTCTGTAAATTCAATAATTTCCCTAAATGGTGAGCAATTAATTGTTAATAATATTTTTAGGTTTGATTAATCTGTTTAAGTAGTAAGAGTGAGTTTCAGCTATAAAATCAATATCAGTGCACTTCATTCAATCTGCATCATATGCACATATGATTATTTGTTATCAGTAAGCCAGATTTAAGCTATATTGTGGGAATATTTGTGCCTACCAAAAACAGATTTAATAAATTTTCTTGCCATTATATTAAGTAAACATGATTCTGTCTTCGATATGATCGTGATTAATTTGTTTTAACATTCATGTTAATGATTTTATGACTATAAAAGACCTATTATGGGAAAATAATAGAGTGAATTTCAAAGCATGACCTTTTTTTTTTTATATGATGACGTAATTATAGACAACACATAATATTTGTATGTCATGCTTATTAAACTTTTCTAATGATTTGAAATGTGCATATTGTCTATCATACAAAAAATGGCTGGTTCATCATTATATGTGCTGATAATTGCTGTGTAGTAATGATTAACATATTTGTGCTTACCTTGCAAACTAATGCGATTTATAAAATAAGATAATGTAATTAATGGCTGTTAATTATTACAGAAAGACAAACAAAGTCGTTTTTTTTCGTAAATGAACCATGAAATATAACAAATAAAATTATATTTACCTTCAGTAGTTGGCTTTCCATGTTTCAAGTTCGCGCTCTCAGGTGATGCTTACGTCGATCAAGGCTACCAATATCGTCCGATCTCTACGTCTCATTATAGAGAGATAAACAAAGTCGGCTTTTTTGTGAATGAAATATAATAAATAAAATTATATTTATGTTTCAATTGTGCGCTCTCAGGTGTTGTTTACATCGATCAAGGCTACCAAAATTGTCCGATCTATACGTCTCATTAGACAGGTTGGCATCACTGACAAACAAGCCCACCGACACACGTTCTTTACTGTCAAACATGCAGACGGGTGCCCTACACCCGACACCCGTCACATTATCCCCACGCCCCACACCCGACAGGTTCTTTACTACGAGCCTTTATCCCCAAAAAAGAAGTCAACCAGTGTTACAAGTCATGTTAGGTCAAGGTGGTAGTTGTACAGTCTTACAGACAGCCAAGGTAAAAGTATGTACTAGTGGTAATAGGGTTGTTCCGGCAAAAGTGATATTTAATAATAGGGGTGATAGGTTATATCAGTTGTAGTTTTGTAAAGAAATGCAAACCACTATAGCTAACCAGTACCCCTGTTCCCTATTCTACTTTCAGGGGTCATAGTGCTGGAGAAGATGAGCATAGAAATGTTTTCACATTAAGTATGTTAGATAAAGATGGCAATGTTGTTCCTGTCATTACAGCTGAAATTCGTAAAATCCCCCATTGTGATAGATGTGTTAATTGGTCTTGATTACTACTGAACATTAATTTCAGCAGCAGATGCCATCCAGAAGGAGTGTGTTGTGGCCATGAGATCCATCTTTGGTTATGTGTTGTCCCGAAGGCTGCTCACACCCCTTCCAGGCATTCTGACACAATTTTTGTGTATTCCCCCCTGTCTGATTCTGACTTATGTAATTTTTGGGATTTAGAAACTGTAGGAATTAAGCCAAAGGAGGTAGTGTAAGATACAAGTGAATAAAAAAAATGCAGGAGTTTAAGGGTACTGTACAGTTTCAAGCTGACAGATTAAGAAAGAGTATCTCAAGGCGTTGGATAGTTATGAGGATGAAAACCTACTAGAAGTACATAGTAATGAAATTTGAAATGTAAATCGTGTATAATACATGCCTCACCATCCTGTGATAAAGTTAAGTAGTAGTAGCACCAAGATAAGATCTGTCTTTGATGCCTAAGCCTCTTGCTTTAATGGTGTTTCTTTAAATGACTCTGTATTCTGGCCATTCACTCAACCCAAATTTAGGTGATGTTCTAGTTCGTTTTCGTCGTTGGCCCATTGCTATAACTGCAGATATAAAGGCATTTCTGCTAATAAATGTACACAAGGAAGACAGGATTTTGCATAGTTTTTTGCTGCCTACAGAGAATGGTTCCATAAGACATATGAGGTTCAACTGCATCCCCTTTGGTAATACATCTAATCCCTTTCTTTTGAATGCCACAATTAAAACCCATCTTGTAAAGTATCCTCAATGTAAAGTAGTCTAAAAACTAAAGACAGACATGTATACATAACTTTGAGTGGGGCAGATTCAGCTAGAGATGCACATAGTGTGCTGACAGATTATGGCGTGGATCTTACCAAGCTGGTTTCAAACTATTTCAATTACTTCCAAGTAAATAGGTGCCCTCTTATGTAGTGGATTGGTAAACTTTGTCAAAACTTCCCTACATTTAAACAGTAGACTTAAAGTTATGCATCGGAGCAACTCCACAATTGCTTTGTTGTAGATCAAAGGTGACGTAAGCAAGAAAGATATATTTGTCGCAATTAGAGTAAAGGAAATTAAAGAGTATGTGTCACCAGAGTGCTGGCAGCATTGTCCTCGTAAAGAAAACCCTGCTGGCAGGGCGTGTTGGCAGACAAACTTGTTCACAATAGTCAGTGGTTGTATGGACCCCCGATGTTATCCAATGTCCTTTGTCATGATAAGGACAAGGCTTAGATTTAGAAGTGCCTTGTAATGCCAGTGTACCTATATGCTTTAGTGTTCAAATAACATACTCTCTCTTGCTTAATTTAGTTTAGTGACTTGTAAAAGGCCTTAAGGGTAATAGCATATGTGTTACGATTCATAGATAATTGTAAAGGGAAGAAGGTACAGGGTCCCCTCACTTTTGAAGAAACAGAATTAGCTTTTTTGAAATTAATATACAGTATAGAGCATGAAACATTTGCAAATTAAGTTAGGCTTCTCTCAACTAAGAAAACGCTTCCTCTTTGCTCAAAATAAAAAAAACTAGACCCTTTCATAGATGACAAAGGATTGCTTAGAATGAAAGGTGGTCTTGAGTTCTCAGAATTAGACTATGACACTACGACATAATTCCCAAAGGTAAATATGTTACTCTTAATCAAATTTCAGCACAGATATTTAAAGCATGCAATTTTGGATTATTAGGAATGTTTGATTTGTTATTAGTTTGATTCTAGACCTTGTAGTCAACCTGTAGTGCCACTACAAAACAAAAAATTAATAAATAAATAACTACAGCCAAGCCCTTCAGTGTTACGGGTTTAGATTATGTAGGCCCCCTCTTTTGTGTTGAATTTTTATGTCTTATTGTTTACCTGTGGTGTAGTTAGGGCCATTCATTTCGAACTTACATATTGTATGTTAGAATATTTGTATCTAGAAGGGGTTTGCCTAATGTAATATTTTCTGATAATGTTAAGACCTTTATGGCAGCTAGAAGTGAAGTAGTGGACATGTATGGACATCTAGCCCCTAAATGGAAATTCATGTCCCTCGATCCCCTTGGTGAGGTGGTTGGTGGCAACGTCTTATTAGATCTGTTAAACTTGCCCTGCGTAAAACTCTAGGTCTGTGAACTAAAAAACTGTAATTGTTGAGATAGAGGGATGTATTAACTCTCGACCCTTGCCATATGTAAGTGAAGACCCAGACTCTCTCCACTACCTCACTCCCTTCCATTTCATTCTTGGTTGTAGTAACCCTCACATGGCTGTAACCCTCACAGCGAACCCTCAGTAGAAATTGTGTCATGTAAATGCCAAAGGCTTGAATGAGAGGGTAATAGAGCAAAATGTAAAGTTAGAACATTTTTGGAAGCTATAGAGCAACAATTACTTAACTAATTTGCCTAATGTTGTAAAGGGTTTTCTCAAAATGGCAAATTGGCTAAAGGAGACCTTGTGTTAATCAAAGAAGACAATATTCCTAGACTAAAGTGGCCTATTGAATTAATTGTTGATGTTTCCAGGTAAAGATGGAATTATTAGTAGTATAAAAGTTAGAACTAAGAGTACATGATATAGAGATAAGCTAACATGAGAAATTGTCAGTTCCTGATGAAGTGGCAACTTTTAATGATGTTTCAAGTGATGATATTTATTGTGATGTAGATTAAAGTGATGGACGCACTGATGTACCTTTGAATAATGTAAGTGACAAACTACCCACAAAGTCTAGGACGGGTAGTTGTTAAAGCTCGAATTAAGTTAGATTTATAGGCCAATGCAGTACTTCAAATTGTGCATAAAGTACTAAAGTATCCTTTATTTAGTTTTGTTTAAAATAAGAAACTACTGTATTGTTAATGAAGCAACAAATGTAGTCCTTTAAGTGCAATGCAAAGGTTTTGTTATTAATCGAAGAAATTATTTATTTTTGCATTTTAAAACTATTTGTAGGTAGTATATACCTTCATTATGTAGCTTAAGATACACGTAAAAACATTCTATTGATTGCACAGGCGGCTCATCGCTCCCTATGGCCGGGAGAATATAGGATTTAGAAAGGCGGGTCTCTTTTTTTTATATACGTGATATCACATCTCCCATGTTCCATTAATATTTTGTCATTTATGCTTATTTATGACAAGAAAGACAGTTTAGTTTATGTTACACCATTTATCTAGTGTTTTATTTTCCATTATGAAGACTGTATATTTTGAATTGCACTGAAACAGAAGTAATTCTTTTTACAGCAATGTAATTTTCTGGATAAATTCGTAATTTTCTGGATAAACTTCCAGCCCAAACAATATCTTTATTTATTGCAAGAATGTGGTTAGAAAACTTCACAGTGTTGATTAAAACTGACTTTCAGAAGTGAATAAACAACTTATATGTATAAAAAATGATTTATTTTGTTTGGATGACCTTACTAATGCAGATTTTTAATAATCTCAAAATATGTGAAACATTAGGATAGTACCCTAGTTTGCACGACAGGTCACATATATGTAATATCTCTGTATAGATTTTAAAAATAGATTTTAATGATATATATAATATGTCAATTATAATGCTCATTTTCATTTCTTATAAAAAAAATATATTACTATTAAACAAGTACATTTCAGTATATTAATTACTTTATTCTAAACAATTGTACTTATATACCTTTGTCAATTTGGCTTTTCAGCCCCAAATATATTCGTCAGGAGTGGAGGACAACTTATCAAGAGTTGGGGGTATCTTGAAAGAGATTCGAAAAATTGTTTGGTGCTGGAACCCACTACCCTGTTTTCAGCAAGTTCCCTAGATCCATCTCCAACACTATCCACATCTGCACCACCAGCACCAACTCCACCCTCACCAGAACCTCCAGTGACACCTTGGACTATCTCTGGTCAACCAAAGGCTAAGAGAAGGAAAATTGCTGATCCTGTTAATGACCAGTGTCTTGAGGTAGTGAAAGTGCCAACGGATGTGTTAAACCAAAACACCAAAATGATTTTTGTGCAATTTTGCTAAAAGTGTGGAAAGTTGGCTGAGAGGTTTTAGCTGAGATGCGAGAGGATTAGTGGCCCAGTAAGAGAACATGGTTATTGAAGAAATGGTTTTCTTTCCTCAACCAACTAAAATATACAACATAATAACAATCAAGTTTAACAATCTTGGCAACAAATGTATATATAAATTAAAACAGTATTCAAACTATATGACCATATATAATAAAATAAAGGTGCCATATTAATATAAGGGCCATTTCATTTTGCCAACTTTACCCTCAATGTTGAAGTAAGACCACAAAGTTTCGCAGACTGTTCGTGCATTATTACTGTGTTCACGTCCAACAGCTGGTAGTCTTTCCAGCCCACATTGAGTCTGGTGCCACTCACCAAAGGATAGTCGACCTCTTTTAATGTCTTCTCTATCTAAGAGCTCGAGGGGAAAGTATGTCTTCTTAGAGTGAGCCCTCAAGTAGTTGGGAAGAACAGCTGAGGCAAAGACAATATTTTTCACATTTCTCGGAGTTGTGCAGATTGATCTCTTGAATATCTGGAACCTTGCTGCCAAGATCCCAAAAGCATTTTCTGATGTGTGCCTGACTCGAGAAACACGATCACAAAATAGTATTTTTTTTTATCAGCAGACCTCTACCAGGAAATGGTTTCATTAAATATTTTCTTAATGGAAAAGCTTCATCTCTTACAATGACAAAGGGAGCCTCTTTGTCCGAGTTGCATCTCTGTCTAGTGCTTCCAGCAATTTGCATCTCTCCCACATTCCAGCATCACTAGCTCGACCACTAGCACCAACATCCAAATTCATGAATTTTTAATTGGCATCAACTGATGTCAAAATTATACTAAAATGACCTTTATAGTCATAGCATGCACTGCCTTTGCAAGGGCTCGCTTTACATCCAGAGCCCCAGCGCAGTTTGGAA
>NW_028234406.1:14893118-14900618 GCF_977035675.1 Penaeus japonicus | reverse complement strand
AGAATCATGCAGGAATCGTAAGAACTATTTATAATAGACAGTATAGAAAATGAAGTCTAATTACATATCCGGCAACGTTTGGCAGCTGAAAATGCAAAGGATTGCAAAACGCTTCCGGATATATAACTTTTATTCACTGTTCTGTTTCATACCATTAAGACCCTTTCATTTGATTTATGATACACTTAATGACATAAATGAAGACGATAGAAGAACTTAAACACCATACTACGTAACAATTATAAAACAATTATCTACCAATTGAATGTTTTATTCTTACCCGAATGACGTATTTCCTCGCACGATTTAACATCTCTTTCCTCTCGCTAAAGGCTTCGCAAAATATAGGAAATTCGACCACTCGTATCGTATTTGCTTATTGGTTCCGCCGGATAAAAGGGTCGGGAGTTATCAGTCATAGTATCCAATACAGTGCTTATTATGTTGATGGTTTTATATGAATAAATAGTTTTAGAAGTATTTTAAGTCCTTTACTTTCTTTAATCATGTTCCTGGTGTCTTGATTAGTTGTCTAGCTAGTGCGTAATTAACATTATGGATTACTAACTTCCATTCTAACACTTTCAGAAAGAAAATAAAATTCCTATTAAAGTATTCATAATTCTATTTGCGCTGATCCACATTTTGCCAACAACGTAACTATAGTTGTAGATTGATTAAAAAAAAAAGAAAAAAAAAAAAAGACCCAATAAGGTTAAAAGACTTTTCTTGCAATATGAAATAGTCATTGCATAGTTGCAAAGGAAGGTTGAGTTGACAGCGAGAAACACTAGTAAACCAGTTCAGCCAACCAAAGTCGCAGGTGCGAGTATTTCATCTGTCATGTAGTTCATAAATTTCAAGACTGGTCGGACGCGCCTGGCACAGCGGTTGTTATTTACGATGTGTAAAGCCCTTGATGACCTTAGCTGTTATTAGATCTAAAGCCCTATTAAAACTATCATTAATTTGAAATGGTTTCCTCATCTAGCAGTGACTAGAACATGACACTTCGCTGGACAAGTGTATAATATTTCAACACATTTATTTCTATAGAATCATAGTTTCATGTTCTCTCTTTCTCTCTCTCTCCATCTCTGTCTTTCTCTCTCTCTCTCTCTCCATCTCTGTCTTTCTCTCTCTCTTCCCTTTCTCTCTCTCTCTCTCTCTTTCTCTCTCTCTCTCTCTCCCCTTCTCTCTCTCTCTCTCTCTCTCTTTCTCTCTCTTTCTCTCTCCCCTTCTCTCTCTCTCTCTCTCTCTCTCTCTCTCTCACTACTAAACACACAAACACGTCAAATTCCTTAAATGTGAAAACTTAATCATGTAATGTTTGTTCATTTGTCTCGCTTTCCTATTCCAGTTTTTACGGATTATGATACAGGAAATAGAATCCCAAAATAACCTTAGTGATATGCTATGTCGGAATAAACAGAAAGCATTTATAATGATTAACCTCATGAATTAAAAAAACAATTATCTGCGGCAGTGTTCTTTATGTCACAAGACAACTAATATTAATAATTCACGAAATTGGATGCGCTGCTGATTACTAGGGTCTTAAGGCATGCTAATTCAATTTTAGAATCTTGCACTGCAACTAAAGCTAAAAGGATGATCAATATAAGCAACCAGTAAATTATATGAACACTACGAGTAATACAAATTAAATGTTAGTTGAACGGATATGAATCTAGTCCAATATGCAGTCCCCACCGAACAGTTGTACAAACATTAGCTTTAGCTGCCGCAGAAACAGAGATTAAAAGCTTATGCACATTCAATCAGCCATTCATGGCAATTGAATGTCGAAACATGGCTGTTACTGGTATTTCTTACCATCAAACTACCAATGAGTCAGCCACATACATCCGATTCTCAAGCGTGGTAACAGATCTTTCGTTTGTTTGCTTAGGCAGACAACCTGTCAACCAACCCTAACGGTCTTCTTGTATCTTCCGCCGCTAGTTACGAGAAAGTTATCTCCATTGGTTTCTCCACTTGTCTCGCAGAAACTCTCGGATGATGGGCTGAAGGGAGCTGAAGGGTACTGAGCGAGAGCACTCTAGTAGATGATACGCATTGTCGTTATATTCATATCAAGGGGCACCATTCAGATCCCATCCCATTATGCTGCTCTCTCTCTCTCTCTTCTCTCTCTCTCTCTCATTCTCTCTCTCTCTCTCTCTCTTGCTCTCTCTCTCTCTCTCTCTCTCTCTCTCTCTCTCTCTCTCTCTCTCTCTCTCTCTCTCTCTCTCTCTCTCACACACACACACACACATACACACACGAACATACACACACGAACACACACACACGCTTAGAAAAGGAGATACAGGAAGTACTGTACTGCAATCGACACAGATTCTCGATTAGATTCCACTATGATATATGAAGATAATTATTTCTTCACTTCCATGTTTAGTATCAAAGCGTATATTTCTCTTCATTCTACAGTAATTATAAACATTATCAACGCATCGCAGCAAAAGCAGGTGAGTTCAATCGTATGAATTCGAATGAATGATTTTACATTGCAAGGTATATCATTAACGTGTCAGTATTACAAATCTTGCAATTTCGAAATGTTACTTCTTATCAGCTGGGAACGATCTATCGGCTTCAAGTTCAAGCTGACTGACTGACTGACTGTCTGTTTGTCTATCTATCTGACTGTCTGTCCGTCTGACTCGGCAGTGATATGTTTAGAAACAATGAATGGAAAGTATTACACAAATTCAGTGCCTTTTTTTGCAACATAAATGTACGGCAAAAAGGGAGGAGCCGTTTAAAACGTCGACAATAACACCAAATTACGTAAAATCCAAACGTGCGTAAAACGAGTTCATTAAACAATTAGAGCAACCGCAAAAGGGCAGTCCAATAGTTATCACTTGGGATATAAAACGATCACTCCCGGATTTTTTCCACATAGATCTTTCTATTTTCACAGAAACCTAAAAAAGAGATAAATAATTCTCGGGAGGGAGAAAGAGAGAGAGAGAGAGAGATAGAGAGAGAGAGAGAGAGAGAGAGAGAGAGAGAGAGAGAGAGAGAGAGAGAGAGAGAGAGAGAGAGAGAGAGAGAGAGAGAGAGAGAGAGAGAGAGAGAGAGATGGGGGTGTCTGGATAGAGTTTGTATATGTGAAGGGGGGAGGGGGGGGGTAGCGTGATCGAAACTAAACGACTTTAATCAAGTTATATCAATTAACACTTATCCTCGACATGCGATTTAAATCACGATCAAAACGGAACTGTATGATTGAATTCGTTAACGGGAATTCAAGCAATTAATTGTATGTTTGATGGCAGTAAACTCATTGACTAAATATACGACAGTTAATTACCATGCAGGGGCTATTAACGCCCATCAATTATCTACATTAACCTGGGCTATCGGTACATAAGGGACTCAAACATTGCTGATCAGGAAGTGAATTTCTGTACGTATGAACTATAACTATCACATGTCGGCGTGTCTAAGTGACATGGTTTGTCTGTATTTCCATATCCCATAGGATTTTACTCTTATGTTTACTTCTACTAACTCTGGATCATGTGGGTGCCGTTTTTGGATACTTATAATCCGTTTTCCATGGCGATTCTTACCATATATTACTAATCCAAGTAATAACAGCTGAACTACTGCTTTTCGTACTATTTTTTTTTCTTTTTTTTTTTTTACTTTTAATACCTAACCCTTACTTATATCTGTTCTTCAGTACATAGCAGTTTGTGTAAAGGAATTTAATTCTTTCTGTCGTAGCTTTAGATCATCCATACAAGCAGATATTTGATACTTCCTAGGATCTTGGGAAATTTATAAGATGGTTCAGATTTTCTTAAAATGCCAGTTAATGCTATCAAACATATTTCAAACAAATAAGGCGACAATGAGTCCCCTTGAAAGATTCGCATTTTTATTAATAATTCTTTAAGACAACATCCTCTTGTTTCCCTTTCCACGCTTTCGTACTTGCACCAAGATTTTTTATTTTTTTTATCTACCTTCATGTATTTTGAAATTCTTTAGGCACTCCATAATCAATTAAAGCGATATCGTGTTGCAAATCATTCTGCATTAATTCGAACAAAAAGAACATTTCCTTTCCGTCGCTTGGCTCTTCTGAAAATCAGTGTATAATAAGTCGTTAGTCCCCGGTGACTTTCTCCTGCAACTTTTGCGTTCAAATGACAAAACAACATTTTCATTATCGTGTTTGTAAATCTCATCTACCAAACCAGGTAAAAGTAGGTAATTAATTGATCGCGTTACTTAGTACATATCCCTTTGGATCAGTACGGTTCTTCCACTTATCATCTGGTGTGAACAGTTAATTTTGATAAATATAGATAGAGATATAAATGAGACTTAACGACACAAGAGATGTAATAAGCGCGTTTTGATTATCTCGCTATCATGATTGCATTTAACTCGTGTGATTATGACGGCGAGAGAATCGATTAATTACATCTCTTGCGTCATGAAATTATTCAGTGTTATTTATGCCTGTATCGTCATCTGGTATTATTGCACTTTTAAAGCACAAGGAAACGAATACTCCTATGCACACTTTTAGAGATCCTTTAGTCAAAGTGTTCTTAAAGTAGTGACCCAATATCTCCAAGGGTTTCGAAACCGGTTCTTTGGGGTATTCAAAAAGATATCTTGGAAAACAATCTGACAGTGAGGAAATAGTTTGTTCAAGAAATACTTCATTCATTTATTTAGCGAGCGCAAAAATAAAAAGACTGCATAAATTCATCTGGTTGTTCATACCGTCCTGTATTTTTTTTTTCTTTTTCTTTCTTTCTTACAGTATTGAAAAGTTAAAAGTCGGGAGACGTTGGCTAATACTGGGGTGGAGGGTATCGGGGCTGAAAATTTTACGAACATTTTATTTTTTTGTTGAGTTCTCTCAATCGTTACTAGGCTGCTACTTGTGAAGGAAGGACTATGATGTATAATTTCCATTTATTTATAGGGTTTAATCCAACGTGGAAATTTCATAAAGTTAATAATCGCGCAGGCTTATTTAAATAATGGTTATAAAAAATACTAAACAATATTTAAATCTACAAAAGTATATAGCCTCAAAACCAACATCTTAGGTGTATATTTTATCCAAACCACATGAAATATCACCATTAACTCATACCGTATGTCACCACTCGTATAGTTATTTCTCTATAGATACTGCATGAGCTTTATCATATTACAGTTATCTGCAACAAGCATCATTCCTGTAATTAGCACCTATACTATACGATATCACTGATATCTCTGACTTATATGATAAAGAAAAACAACATTACTAGCGGTATAGCATAAACCATTAATATTACGATCTGTATTTTTTTTTTCTTTTTTTTTTCTTTTTTTTAAGAGAGAGAGAGAGAGAGAGAGAGAGAGAGATAGATAGATAGATAGAGAGAGAGAGAGAGAGAGAGAGAGACAGAGAGAATGACTACGTGACAGTTGTACATAATATGTGCACAACTTTTTGTATTCATTTCTAACTTCAAGCGATATGTTTAGTTTATAGAGATATATACGTTTATGGAAACATAAACCGCGTAAATAAATTAATCAAATAATAGAGAAAAAAATAATGGAAATGAACAAACACAAACATATATACACACATACAACATATATATATATATATATATATATATATATATATATATATATATATATATATATATATGTTATATATATATATATATTTATATAAATATACATATATATATATAATATAATATATATATACATATTTATATATATATGTATATATATGTATATATATGTATGTATGTATATATATATATATGTATATATATATATATGTATATATATAAATATGAATATACATATATATATACATATACATATACATACATACATATATATATATATATATATATATATATATATATATATATATATATAGATATATATGTACTATACATACATATATCTATCTATATCTATCTATCTATCTCTCTATCTATCTATATATATACGTATATATATATATATATATATATATATATATATATATTTCTATATGTATGTATGTATGTACATATACACAAAGAAATAACATAGAAAGACAAGTAGTTAAAATGAAACAAATTATCAAAGAACGAGCTATTTCTTCATGAGCAATGGCAAATGGCAAAGCTGGAGATTGCCAAAGTGGGACATACAAAATGGCAGAGGGGCAAACATCAAGAAAAATGAGAGGGGGGGGGGCATGAATGTTTTATTGTTTATGAATAATACAATTAATACAATTTACTATGGAATATACGTGATCACATGTGCAGTATGTAACCAAATGCAACATAGCAACTTTGCATGAGTTTTCAAAGGCACCGAAATCTGCATGGCTCAACAATACTCCTGCAGAGGATAAGCCATACGGAGAAGGAAATTTTTGTAACTTATTACGTAATTTCAAATACGTATTGGCGAGGACATTCTTCCTAACAAAGTAGGCCACCTTTCTGCATGGATACTCTAATCAAATTGTATTACTGACGTTTAAGAAAAGGGAGTTTGGTAAATAGTCCGAAAAAAAAGGTGCTGGGCTATTACCCCAGTAAGATGAATATGTATGATTCATTAATCAAGAAAATAATAGAAAAAGAGACCTGCACGATGGAGCTACATATATACAATTGAAAGCTCAAGAATCTCATTTTTTTAAATTCCACTAGTAAGGCTCTCCAGGCACAAGAATGAATCATAAAGACTGATGTAGTATATATGTGATTATGTATTTATGACTTGGTAAACATCTTTAACGGAGAAACTAATCATAGATGTGTCAATCACACTGACATCGAGGACAGGAATGAAAATGACTAAACTAAAACTAAAACGTTATGCCAGTCTTCTTATTAGTGTGATCATGTCACTGTTATCATGTCACTGTTAGGTAGCCCTTAAAACACACAAAGAGGATATATACACCTAGTATGGAACACAAGAGAATAAGGAGGTAGCGAACCACAGAAAGGAAAGGAAAATAGCGAAGTGAAAGATACATGAGGAATAAGGAAGAGAAAGAAAGAAAAAATATGGACAATCCAGTGACACGAAAAGTTTTACTGCTGCCCAAAACCTTTTCCTAACTATTGGCAAGATGTCCCCTCGCATGATAAACGCCTCCTCGCTTTTACTGGGAAGTATTAAGGGAAAATTTTAGCCTCATTTTAAATCTGCTTGAAAACTGGAGTTGTACGAAGCGTTTGTGGAAAAAAAAACAGAGTAACTAAAAAGGGCATATGTAAATAAAAGAAGAATGAAGAAGCATGAAAAAAAAAAAACAGTAGCGAGGAAATGAATAAATAAAACGAGATTATGGGGTTGATATATCGCTTCCGACTGCTTCCACGACTTAAGCACAATCAGTCAATGGTAAAGACTAGTTACAAGGAAGGGAAAGATATTCAAGTGTTCATTATGAGAAGAGTATACATACATGCATACAAA
>NW_028234406.1:14863118-14865618 GCF_977035675.1 Penaeus japonicus | reverse complement strand
TGGATGCTGATCGTGGTCTGTGACTTACACAAACACTGTACATTTATGAAAAAAGCGATTAAAAAAAGTATGAGCTCCTACTTAGTGTTATGTGACGTTTTTGCTTTTTATTTAATAATAAATACGAGGAGATTAGGGAAAATATGTAATTTTGTTAAGGAGGAAGCATGAAAAACATTTTTCTAATATTTCTGTGTATTTTTTTTTCTATTTCTGTTTTTTGTTTTACCTAGGAATTAAACTTTCTTTATATAAAACATTACTTATTTGAAATTCATATATTCATATTATGTTAATAATTCATTATAACTTATACACTTTTTACATCTCTAATTTGTAAACATTATAGTAGAGTTGAAAATATTACTATGTGAAATTATAATAGAAATGCATGAATAATTATAATTAGATCCTAAATTATTTGTATATATATACACACACACACACACACACACATATACATATATATATATATATATATATATATATATATATATATATATATATATATATATATATACATATATATGTATATATATGTATATATATACATATATATAAATACATATATATATATATATATATAGAGAGAGAGAGAGGGAGAGGGAGAGAGAGAGAGAGAGAGAGAGAGAGAGAGAGAGATACATATATATATATATTTGTATATTATATATACGTGTATATATATATATATATATATATATATATATATATATATATATATATATATATATGTATGTAAATATATATATATATATATATGTATATGTATATATATTATATATATATATATATATATATATATATATATATATATGTGTATACACACACACACACACACACATATATATATGTATATATATATATATATATATATATATATATATATATATATATATATATATATATATATATATATATATACACACACATATATAAGTGTGTGAGTGTGTGTGTATATATATATACATGTATACTATATATATAATATATGCTTATGATATATATATATGATATGTAATATATTAATTCGTATGTATTGCAGGGGGTAGAAAATAAACATGCTTAGATAAATAGAAAACCGCAATTTTTTTTTTCTTTTTTTTCTGAGAGGTCCGATTTCTGTACTGGGGCGCGCGGCCTTGAGGCAGTGCAGAACATCCTCAGATTTTGCGAGATAAGATAAGCTCTCTTGCGGCTCTGGCTGAGGGTAGGGAGCTGTGGAAAATGTTGATTGGCCAGGATTGCAAGACGATGTTGGCGTAACAAACATGGCCTTTAGGAGAGGATTTCCCTGGCGTGGTCAACAGGTTTCCATAAGGGAAAAATCCATACTTTCTGCAATTTCATTTATCCGCTAATCAAGTTACCCCCCCCCCCTTTTTTTTTTTTTTTTAGTCATTATTATTTTTTTTTTTTAACGAAATTGGTGTTGTAATATCATACGGCGAATTTCACTTTGATGTATTATGGTCCAGTGCACATGTACTTACGTCAAAGGTTTAAGTAAATCTTGTTTTATGACACTTCCCTTTCCTATATACAAAACAGTACTTTATGAAGGTAATTAGATTTAGAGAGAAAGAGAGAGCGGAAGTGAAACACAGAGAAAGGAGGCACGAGATAGAGAGAGATAATGGTAATGATTTGTAAATAACAAAGAGAATGATAGATAATTATGTTTTTTTAAGGAGTTACATTAAATAGAGAAGAAGAGAGAAAAATGAAGGGAGGAAAGACAGAATAATGAATGATAATTGAAAAAAAAAAATAAAAAATCATGTTTATTATAGATTAATGTGCAACTAAATTTGCAATCTGGCGTCACGAGCTTCCATGAAGTAACCTGGTTCACATCAACAGGTTATTTTTACCTTACTCTCTTAACACATGTTTGTTTGACAAGATGTTGCTTTTGCTACAACTAATCCAACTATTAATATTTTTACTGCTACTTCCATTATCAGAATATCAATGATAAATTCTGCTGAGCCATCTTTCCATTTGCACCCCCCGCCCCCCTAAACCCCACCCCTCTTGCTTGACCCATCACTCCGAATGTGGTTAACGCATTTTTTTTTTCTTCTTTTTTTCTTTTTTTTTCTTTTTTTTTTTTTAATCCGAAAGGAAATCAGGAGAATTAAAACTCTCTGTGAATATCTACGTAGATCGGTTCTTAGATTTCGGCTCAATTGCACCATTGCATATTCAGCTATCCTTCTGGCAATAGATCCCCAAGGATGATAATGTTTCAGGAGCAAAATATAGAAACACGATTACAAAGATTGCTGCGAAAAAACGTACATGGGTACGACAGAAGCGAGCTTTCTCTCTAACACAAACACACACACAAACACACACACACACACACACACACACACACATACAGACACACATACACACGCACACACACACACACACACACACACACACACACACACACACACACACACACACACACACACACACACACACACACACACACACATATATATATATA
>NW_028234406.1:14813118-14815618 GCF_977035675.1 Penaeus japonicus | reverse complement strand
AAGAAACCATAGAATTGATACCCATTGGTTTGATAGCTATCTAGACACAAGAACCCAATTGGTAAAAATTAATGAGAATATATCATCAGCACAACCAGTTTATTTCGGTGTTCCACAAGGATCTATATTAGGCCCGATCCTCTTCTCAATTTTCATTAATGATTTATCAACCATAGTCCATAACTGCCATCTAATACAATACGCCGATGATTCTCAATTTCTCCACAGTGACTCAGTGAACAACTTAGAGGCATTGATAAGAAACACTCAAGACACTCTTGTTAAAGCAAAACGATATTTTGATAACAATGGTCTTAAAATAAATCCACAAAAAACGCAATGTATCTTCATAGGTAGTCGGCAAAATTTAGCTAAAATTCCCATAGACACAACCATAGATTTCGAAGGCTACCAAATTAAACTTTCAGCGTTCATTACATACATAAAAATATATATTCTTCTCTCTCTCCTCACTCTATCTATTCCTCTGAATAAAAGGGGATTTATAAAACTGCATATTCGTAACGTGTTCAGGTCCTGTTATCCCGTCGCTCATTCGTTATCGGGTTTTACGTTTTTTAATCTGATTCAGAGAGGCTTGCGCAATTTGCGAAATATTTACTTCCTTGCATGGCCCAGTTTCATTCTTTATTTCTTTGGTCCACTGTTTGGTTTACTTTAGATATCTAGGAAAAAATTGCTATAGAATGATATATATGTGTGCATATATATATATATATATATATATATATATATATATATATATATATATACATTATATATTTCCACATGTATATACAGTATATAATATATATATATATATTATATATATATATATATATATAATATATATATATATATATATACATACATATATATATGCATATGTATATATATATATATATAATATATATATATATATATATATATAATATATATATATATATATATATATATATATATATATATATATATATTTATACATGTATATATATATATATATATATATATATATAAATATATATAGATAGATAGATAGATATAGATATATAGATATACATATACATATATATATATATACATATATATTTAATATATTATATATATATTATATATATATATATATATATAATATATATATATATATATATGTGTGTGTGTGTGTGTGTGTGTGTGTGTGTGTGTATGTAATATATATATATATATATATATATATATATATATATATATATATATATATATACATATATATATATATATATATATATATATATATATATATGTATATGACTTTGTAACTTTAAAATATTGTCCAAGAAAGGTGGTAGAGGCTGGTAAACGCATACAAATTTTGTATTTTGCGTACCTCTACTCTCACCCTTCTTCCTTTAATTCTCTGTTCACCTGTCTTTCTCCTTCTCTCTCTATATCACCCTCCCTCTCTGTCTGTGTGTTTGTCTATCTCTCTTTTTCTTTTTCTCACCAGCCCCCCCCCCCACCTACCTTCTTCTCTCTCTCCCTCTCCCTCCCCCCTCCCCCTCCCTCTCCCTCTCTCCCTCCCTCTCCCTCTCCCTCTCCCTCTCCCTCTCCCTCTCCCTCTCTGAGTCTAGCCGCCGTGGTGATCGGACGTGTTTTTGCCTCCTCTCCGTCGCAGCATTACAACTCAGCAAACCATGCCTTCTCATGGTCCTGCAGTGTCAGAGGGAATTCTGACCCCTCCCCCAGGATTTGATGGGGGCAACCAGGGGCTTCCCTGGTGCTTCCTCGGCAGCTAGCCCGAGCCCTCTTCCCCAGGGTAATGTGCCCCCCTCCCAGGGTACCGGGACCTCAGCCCTAGGAGATGGGACCCCAGGCAGCATGGGTCAAAGCTGCCTCCCGGCCCTGGAGAATGGGCACCCCCACGGCAGAAAGGGCCAAGGCTGCCCCCCGGCCCAGGGTAAGGGGCACCCTAGCACCCAAAACAACCCTAACAGTGTTAACAGTGAAAACATTAAAAGCAAAATTCTCCATGAAGATTTAAACAGAAAAACAGTGCACCAAGCAGGCAGTGCCATAATAGTGCTAAACACAATTTTGTCCTTTATTGCAACAAAAAGGTCATGGGCAAGGGTGGTCATCTGTGAACAGATTAGGAAACTATATTGACCGGATGAAATTGAACAAGCCCATGACATTGTTATCAGTCTATCCGACGGCAGAAAACCCAAAACACGACTCGGGATTTTAAGAGGATGACAAACATCATAGTAAACACCATGATTGATCAGTGCCTCAATAATGAAAACATAACATTTGCAACAACAACACTGGACAGCCCCCCCCCCCCATAGACTGGTCGCCTCCTCCCAAAAAATCAGGTATTTCTAATTCTTTTGTGAAATTCTTTCATAAGTGTAAAGACCAAGGAACACAGACCCATCATGAGCCATCTCACACAGATCATAATATGATGGAAAACAAAATAGACCTGCTGATCGGAATGTTCTCAGAACAGCAGTTG
>NW_028234406.1:14803118-14805618 GCF_977035675.1 Penaeus japonicus | reverse complement strand
TGGCAAAGACTAATTATTTCAGAAATAAATTCGCAGAACATAAAAACAACTCTAATAAAACTTGGAAAATGGTTAAAAGATTAGTGCCTAACAAACAACACACAGATAATTACACAAATTCTACACATAACACCGACCATTTCAATAACTCCTTTGCACAAATTGGAAAAATTACTTATGAACAAACAATTGGCACCACATTACATCAAAACACAGATCAGGCAAGGTTCATAACTGATGGTTTCAGACCGCAACCAGTAGACGTAGAAACTATTATCCTAATAATAAAACAACTTCGCGAAACAAATGCGATGGGAGCAGACGGTATTGCTTTGCGCTTTATTAAGGATAGTCTACCGGTAATCGCATTTTATATAACGATCATCATTAACACCTCACTGGTAACTGGTGTTTTCCCGTCGCTTTGGAAACATGGAATTGTAACACCAATTTTCAAGTCTGGGGATATAGACGACATGAATAATTACCGCCCTATCACAATACTTCCAGTATTATCTAAGGTTATTGAAAAAGCAGTAGCAAATCAATTGATGAATTTCCTGGAGACCAATAACTTATTATCTAAAACTCAACATGGCTTTAGAAATAGGTTATCCACTGAAACAGCGTTGCTACAGATTACTGACCAAATTTATAATAACATGGACAACAATAAGGTAAATTTACTCACTTTGTGCGATCTTTCTAAAGCTTATGACAGCGTCCATCACAAAATTCTTCATAACAATTTAAGAAACCATAGAATTGATACCCATTGGTTTGATAGCTATCTAGACACAAGAACCCAATTGGTAAAAATTAATGAGAATATATCATCAGCACAACCAGTTTATTTCGGTGTTCCACAAGGATCTATATTAGGCCCGATCCTCTTCTCAATTTTCATTAATGATTTATCAACCATAGTCCATAACTGCCATCTAATACAATACGCCGATGATTCTCAATTTCTCCACAGTGACTCAGTGAACAACTTAGAGGCATTGATAAGAAACACTCAAGACACTCTTGTTAAAGCAAAACGATATTTTGATAACAATGGTCTTAAAATAAATCCACAAAAAACGCAATGTATCTTCATAGGTAGTCGGCAAAATTTAGCTAAAATTCCCATAGACACAACCATAGATTTCGAAGGCTACCAAATTAAACCAAGCACTTCAGTAAAAAAAACCTAGGAGTACACTTCGACAGATATATGATGTTTGAATCCCATGTTGATAATATACATAGAAAGGTAATGGGAACATTAATATATCTTAATCATATAAAAAATCAAATCCCTACAGAAACAAGAATCATGGTTGTTCAAACTCTAGCACTAAGCATCATTAATTATTGTTTAAATATTTGGGGCTCTACTAACAAAACCCTAATGCAGAAAGCACAAAGACTACAAAACTTTGCTGCAAGAGTTGCATTGGGTAATGTTAGAAAGTTCGATCATATCACCCCACACTATTCAACTTAAATGGTTAAAAATTCAAGCAAAATGCAGTTATGATACATGTGTTTTTATTCATGAAATCATTCATGGGAATTATCCTCAATGGATCCTGCCCTTACAAACTGTGGGGAACGCATCAGGTGTTCGAACTCGACAAGTAAATTCTCTATATGTCAAAAGATCATACACAGAAATAGGGACACGACAAATGCTAATACGTGGACCCATGACCTGGAACCTACTACCTCATAATGTTAAAGACATCACTAACCTAAATAAAATCAAAACAAAATTAAAAAAAACATTTCCGAAATTGTCAGTTGTGACATCGTATATGTATTAAGAATAACCATTGTAATTTATGGAATAAAGTTTTTGAATTTGAATTTGAACTCTCTCTCTCTCTCTCTCTCTCTCTCTCTCTCTCTCTCTCTCTCTCTCTCTCTCTCTCTCTCTCTCTCTCTCTCTCTCTCTCTCTCTCTCTCTCTCTCTCTCTCTCTCTCTCTCCCTATTCTTCACTCTCTCTCTCTCTCTGATAATGGAAATTTCACTTTTGTGTAAAGCGGGATATTGGTTTTCCTTTCCCAGAATTCTGCCGTTTTTTGACTAATAAGATGTAAACAGGATACATCAGTGTGTATCTAGAAAGCTGCTTCCATCCTCGTTGTGCTTCACTAAACTATTTTTCTGGAACATGAGATATCATGTCACATCAACATGTCATTAGAGTCAGTTTGTATTACGTGTTATTCCTCGAATTTTTAGTGTACTTTGCTTAGCCCAGAGACTAATTGATGCTCATTTATAACTGTAATTATTTGTTTATACCTGTTTGATTCCTAATTTAAAACACATACACAAACCACCTACGTGTGTGTGTGTGTGTGTGTGTGTGTGTGTGTCTTTGGTAATGAATCAGGTATACAAAAGCATTCAATAGCTTGATATACTAGATACTGCACTTTTTATGATATCTAATATTCTACCCCACTGATACAACTGGGGTAAAAAACTTAACATTCAAAAGATAAC
>NW_028234406.1:14785618-14795618 GCF_977035675.1 Penaeus japonicus | reverse complement strand
ATCAACATATGATATAAGAGAAACAGTAAAATTAAATACCATATATAAAGAAATGGCAAAAGAATTAAACATGTTACCTACTTCAGTATTAATATTCCTTTAGCCTACACGAGTAACATTTGTGTTTCTCTTTGCTCTCTGTGAAGGATTTTGGCAGTGGGACTAATGCGGAAATCCTTCGGTAAACGGATGACCTGTGACGAGGGTCATGATCTATACCAATAAAGGTCATGATGTACTTTGAAAGTATTGATAAAGCTTTACCACGCTTGACTAATTTGAAATCAATGGCAGGGACAACACGTTATTCAAAGATGTTTTGTTACATTTCTGTTTATGTACAGCATATATATATCTGTCAATACATCTACCTATTCATCTATGTATCTATATATCTATACACATACACACGCCTATATGTGTATGTATATATATATATATATATATATATATATATATATATATATATATATGAATATATATATATATATATATGTGTATATATATATATGTATATATATATGTATATAAATATATATATATACCGTATATATATATATATATATATATATATATATATATATATATATATATATATAATATATATATATATATATATGCATATATATATAATATATATGCATATATATATAATATATATGTATATATATATATATATATATATATATATATATATATATATATATATATATATATATATATAATATATATATATATATATATTATATATATGTATATATATATATATATATATATATATATATATATATATATATATATATATATATATATATATATGCCGGTTCGTAACAGAGTCTATAATGGTTTTCTAATTTATTATTTAAGCACTAAATATATGTCGGTATAGCGGTTGTCGTGGTTGGTTCGCGTGGCGGTGTTGCGGCGTGAGGTCAGGTGTACTGGTTATTTGGACTGGACTGGACTGGAACCTCCACCGAAATGGAAGTGGAACAGAAAAGTCTGATGAAGAGTTGAGGTGAAGAAAACAGGAAAATGAAGGAAAGTAGTAGTTATAGTAGTGGGAGGACGAGACTCCCTGTCTGTCTTGTAAATTTGTTGGCATGTCCACTCGAAACTCAGGGAGGCTGCCAGGTCGGAAAGTGATGACGAATCTTGATCTTATTGATTGAAGTTTGCTTGCAGTCTTGAGGGTGAATAAGATGAAGAGGGTGGGGAGGAAGGGGTCTGGGTATTGTAGGTTGTGGTTGGGGGTAAGGATAATTTTTTTCATTTATTATATATATATATATATATATATATATATATATATATATATTTTTTTTTTTTTTTTTTTTTTTTTTTTTTTTTTTTTTTAACAAAATGGTACTAGAATAATGATTTTTCTTTTTCTTTTTTAAGCGTGAAAAGCGGAAGAGGAAATGGTTAAAGCAGCTGGAGAGATAGTGAAAATGAAGCTTGGGAGGAGATAAAGTGAGAGTTAGAAAGTTAAGCACAGTGAAGAGAGTATTAGCTTTTTATTTGAGGTCTGCCAGGAGAAGGAAGTTGGAAGAAAGAGAGCAGGTGCGCCCTTGGCAGCCGAACAAAGCCATGTGTCAACCCTTCGGGTGGCAGTCGGGATACTAGAACACCGAGAAATGACTATCTTGAATAATGGAAGTATTTTAAGTGAAGAGGGAGTGATGAAGGGAGCTGGAGGGAGAGTGGAAATTAAATTTGCGAGGAGATCAAGTGATAGAAGGAAAGCTGAGAACACCTAGCATGCTAATCATTAGAATTATTTATTTGTTTATTTTATTTTTATTATACATATATATTTTTTTCTTTTTTCTTTTTTTTTTAATTCTGAAGCTCTGCCCACGCTACACTTCGCCGACCTCGCACGTCACCTGTCACTGCTATGCATGATGTGCCGAGTTTGACGTTGATGTGGAGCCCTGTGGGTTAGCTTGTGGTCAGGGTTAAAACTGTTAAAAATCTTCTTGCATGTTCTATTCTAATCCTCTAGGTCTTGCTGATCTTGAGTATTGTTCTCCTCTTCATTATTGCCTCCTTACATATTCATCGGTCTCCTGTGCCTGATGCCGTGAAGATTGCCTCAACTTCTTCAATGCCATTGATTCTGCTGAGGCTTTTGGGCCACCAGGCATGTGTGCCTTCTGGACGAACGTTGAGGCAATTGTAGAGCTCCTAATCTTCATCTTGAATTCTTGTCCATCTTCTTCTGGCTTGCTAGTGGAGTCTCTTGTTGATCGCCTTGATCCTTAGTCTTGCATGGATCTCTTGTGTGGTGACTACTTCGGGAAAGTGGATATTCAAAATCCATTTGCCTGCTTGGTTCTGAATAGTCTGTTGCTTCGTCATATGCCTTCTGGAAATGGCATGGTTAGGCACTGGTGGGTATTCCATGATGGGCTGCACTAGGGCTTTATAAATGTAGAGCTTGGTTTCAGGACTCAGAGTCTGGAACCTTCTGACCGGGCTGTGCTGATGTTTTGCTTTCTGTGCTCTTTCATTTATGTGAGGGAGAATTCCTCTTCTGCCAATTGTTAGCCCTAGTATCTTTCCATTGTCGCAGTAGTCGACGGCTTCCTCGTCCACAATCAGATCTGCAGTCTTGTATTTGGCCACAGGAATGACTTGGAATTTTCTTATGTTGGTCGAGATCTTCCACTGTCTTTCGAATCGATTGATGGTGTCTATGGCTCTGGCAGTTCTGAGTGCCATCATCTCGATTGACCTCCCTTCGTACTTGATCTGTGTGATGTCATCGGCATACATATAATGACTGCTGCCATGTGATGGTTCAGGCAGATCTGCTGTATAGATTGTGAAGAGTGTCGGTGAGAGGCAGCTTCCCTGTGGGACTCCACTGCTGAGGGGAATTGCTTCACCGACTGTATTGCCGATGACTATTCTTGCACTTCTATCTTCAAGAAAGTCGCATAATAACTTGGTCAAGGGCGTCGGGAGGTTCAGCCTGATGATCTTAAGTTTCAGGTCTGTTTGTGCCAGACTTTATCGAAGGCTTTGGCCACTTCTCTCAGAACCACATTGACTTGGTTCCTTTCACTCATGGCAATGGCAATTTCTTCATATATGATTGCAATGGCTGATGATGTTCTGCTTGGTCTGAAGTCAAATTGCCTGGGATTTTGCAGATCGTTTATCTCCAGGTGATTGCGCAATCGTGAATTTAATATCTTCAGGGAAGTAGCCAGCAGTGAGAGAGGGATTATACATGTTTGCCAGTCTCAGCAACATGTTAATTGGAAGATTTTGCAGGATTGTTTTATTGATCCTGCTTTTGCCTGGAGCAGTTCTGTTCTTAAAACTTTAAATAGCTACAGTACTGGGAAAATTAATAGACAATTTTTGGGATTCTTCACTTTTTTAACACCTCATATCTTCATAAATATGTTACTTACATTGCCTATTTTTTGTAATAATGCAGAGAAATCTTTAATCTACATAAAATAATTGACTATATAATGATTATATTATTTTTAAATGATAAGAATCATGTTTTTGGATTGTTACTCGTCCCTCAGCCATGTGTTCTTAAACCATTTCCACACATATCCTCTTTCCCGGCATTCCTGTTTCCGGTTACTAATCATTGTTTATATTACCTAATGTA
The DNA here is from genome assembly GCF_977035675.1 of Penaeus japonicus. Lineage (NCBI taxonomy): Eukaryota > Metazoa > Arthropoda > Malacostraca > Decapoda > Penaeidae > Penaeus > Penaeus japonicus. Next base: position 14,791,978 of record NW_028234406.1, on the reverse strand, counting down.
TGTGCCAATGTCCCAGTATCAATTGACCCATAATTAGTCATAGAAGTCATTAAGGATAACCTGCTGAAGCATCATAGGCAGAGGAAAAGACTTGAGTCGGGCTGATTTTTCAGCAATCAAAATTTATCTACAAGAAACATCCCTCGACTGTAAAGAAATCGCTCATAAAGTAGTTGTATTATTATCTAGTGTGTACAGAAAACGTGTTGGAAAGTGTGGAAGGAAATCCTGTACCACCCCAAGACAGGAGAGAATTCTCGTTGATATGGTAATAAAAGACCGTTCAAAGTCGTCAAGACAACTAGCAGGTGACTTAGTGGACTATGATGTATAATGTACACCCTCAGCTGTTAGAAAAAAACTTGATAAGCCGGGTTACTGCACCTGTAGGCCAACTAGAGTGGCTGACAGAATCAAAGAGACAGGACTACGCCTATTCTGATTCTCCATTCCATCAAGAAACATCGAATACGAGCAGTACACCAACGTACCTCAGTGCATGGTGTGCTACTTGTACGACCATGTTAAATCCTACTGCCCCAACAAAGATCAGAAAATTTGCAGTGAATGTTCACAGCACGGCCATATCTTCTGCGAATGCCCAAACAAAGACAAGCCCAAATGCATCAACTGTGGGGAAAATCACAGGACGCTGTCGGGAAGATGCAAAATAAAAAAAGAAACGATAAAAAAAATCGAGCAACAAAAAATAACTAAAATTCAAGAAACCGCAGACTTTCCATATAACACAGTGGCGAAAAAAGCGGCAGATGCACTAACAGGGGTCGCAACAGCCAAACAGATCATAACTCTCCCAAACAATCTCTCGTACAAAGTACTGGTCGTACTAATTAATACTCACCTGGCCAATAGGGTATTTCAATAATTGGTGATTTTTGGAAAATCATTCAAATTCACGGGGACTGTTCAGAAGTAGGCTCCATTTATTTTTTCATGACTAGTGATACCATTTTTATTTGTTTTTATCAATATTTACCTATTGCACTTTTAACTCAAAGATACGAAAAATATGATTAAATAATTAGATTAGTCTGGGGTAAAATTCCCGTTTTCTATAGTTTTCGTCATTTTAGCAGTAATTACTTAACGATGTATTCAAATTATGTTGATTTATTTAATCGTGTATAGTATAATTCTAGTTTTTAAGATTATTTTTTCTACAATTGAGCATAATATTACACATGTGAAAGTATATTACAAACTAGAAACTATCTTTTATTGGCAATATCTATAATATGCAACAACTTCTCACATGTATTATATTCCCCTATCCGCAATTACCATGTATTTGATATCCCATATATAATGGAACAAAGGAGAACTAAACACTCTTTCCGAAAAACCTGGGACACTCACAAACTTTTCTGTGGTGAGGTTCCATAACTTCTCATAGGAAAAATTGTACCAAATTCGATCCTTCAGGTTTGGCTGGTTTGTATATCCAGCTTTTTCCGATTCCATTTTCAGCATACCAAATACCTCATGTATGCTGTCAGCATCGTGAGAGAGTGGCATGAAAATGACATCTGTGTTATGCAGATATCTACTGATGGATGCAAAGTAGGATTTGTCAAACCCTAATCTGATCCCTACTTCTGAACACATTTGAGATGCCCCAAATGCTGTCTGAAATATTGTCGGCTCTGTACTAATGACAGCTTTTCGCCAGCAAAAGAAATGGATCTTGGAGAACTCGAAGATACCTTTGATAACAGTAGGGTTCTTTTGCAATGTCCCCAAGCATCTAATCAAATTGTCTTTCAAGCCAACTTTTGTCTTGGATGGCAAATCAGCATTTTCAATACTTCATAATTTATCAAGTACAACATCAAGTGATATACAAACATGTAATGATGAACACATATAACCTAACCACCTAACACCAACTGGCACAAATATCCTAGGGAATATTATGTTTTTTAAATTCTTTAAAGGACTCAAGACAAAATAATTTTGCATGTCTGTTCAGTAGTTCATGAATGGTTACCGTCAATAGCATTAAAGTTAATTAGCCACTGAAAACGGACCTCATCATTTATATCCTCATAAAAAACAATCACTTCTGTTAATTCCCTGAGGTTATGACATGTTTTTATTCATATTGGTTATCTTCAATGAAGCTGAATGAGTGTCATCTCTTTTACCAATAGTTGCCTGCCTTTTCTTGCGGAAAATGGTAGTATCTAAACGAATCAATCTGCTGTCAAGACCTACTACTTGAGAAAAAAAAGCATCAGTAAAATTTGTGCATTATTTCCGTGGTGTATTTCCGTTTCCCTTCTGGCAGTCATCAGGAGTGGATAAATCTTTTAAGGTTGAGGAAGATTAAGTTTCCGTTGTCATGTTCATCATCTGTATCGTTTTCACACATTCATGAAACTCACTCAGTAATTTATTTGCCAGACTACATTTCCTCTTATTTCTGTATTCCTTCCTTTTAGTAGGCTTTATGGTCAGCAGAACATGTGGATGCAGCACTACCATTTAACTTTGCTTCATACCACTCGATGTCTTCTTGTAGCACTCTCTCGGTTGTCTTTTCCCTTTAAAAGATACGATTTCAGTACCAATAAACGAAGCTTTCAAACTCTCTTCCTGTGTATAATAATATACTTTCTTTATGTTTAGTACTTTTGTGATGGCCTTTAGTTTAGTAATAGTCTTCAGTCCAAATTTCTGATATAATTCTTCAATTTAGTCACAAGTTTCAAAACAATTTGTCGTCCAGAAAAGTTTGGATTTCAATCAAACACTTTCAGCGAATTATATCGTGCCACTATATCACAAACAAGTAGCAACACAACAGAAGCTTGTTGGAATGTATAATAATGTTATTAAGTAACAAACGTTTATATGCTTATTGAAGAAACACGGCATTACTTTACAGGCCATTAAGTTCAGTGAGGACCTAGAAGTATTGAAAGACTTCCTACCTAAGGTCATTGAGGAACTTGCTATATGCGGTATTTAAGTGCTTAAGGTCTGTGAGAAATTTGTTGCATACAATATTTAGGTTCCCAAGGTCAGCGAGGAACTTGATGCACCTAAAGAAACAAATTTGATTGCGATTCGGAAGGGAACTATCATCATTTAACGTTAGCGAGGAAGTTCGAAGTGCGTGGACCTCGTCCGCTGCGCGGCCCCAATTCCGCGGAAATGCGTAATATATTAAATTGAAAAGTGCAACCCCTAAACGTTATCAGATCAAGCTGATTTTTTTCACATATCATTTTTATGATATATGGAGCCTATTTTTGTACAGTCACAATGACATTTCAAAAGTTGCAATTATTGAAATACCCTACTGGCCAACCTTGGAAGTCCCGGGACATATGCTGAAGAGGTGAAAAAGGGCCTGAGGTCGATGTCCCAGATAAGGTCGACTTCAGGGCAATATTCCAAGTAGTCCCTCCTCCAAACCAACCAACTTCTAAGGAAGAAGATATAACTGTAAGACCCAAACCAATGAGGTGCCCCTCCATCTCGACAGCCAGTACTTCTAGCGAGAAATCACATATCCAAGCTAACTGCTAATTGCCAGTAGCAGGATTAATTATATACATACCAAGTCTGTAAAACCGTTATTTGAATAAGCAATGGGCACCCTCAGGCTTGCTCCTGCAGCGATAACCAATTACTTACCGGCCCAAAGACCACTAGCCTTGCTGAGCGACAGACACCTGGTTTGCATCAAGATCTAAAGCACATTTTAGACAAGGGGCTATGCCCCCCATCTTTTTAATCTTCCATTATTCTTCAATTTAGCTGCCATCTATTATCTTCCCCTTTCTTCTCCTTCGAGAATCGCAATTCTCCACTTTCGTTTTGTATCGTATCATATTGTAGAGTCGCACTCACTCAGTCAGAAGACCGAGCACAGAGAGCACAGCAGCAGCAGCCCACCTGAACCTTCCGCGACACTCACGGAGTCAGGTTACGCCATTGTTACTCTCCAACCTGCCTCCCTTACCTGTGAGAGTCACTCATCCCAAAAGGGTGAGAGTGATAGCAAACATCACCTGCAGCCCAGTTCATCTGAAATGGGTTATAATAATAACCAACTCTTCGAGATCTGTTGACGAACTCACTACTAAGAGAGCTCCGCCAGGTAACCGCGGTTTACCGCGACCCTGGCCAGGCCTTCTCTGGTAGTCAGTGCCCTTTACCCTTGAACACTACCCATGACAACTTATACCACCCCTCGGCGCTCGTCAGCTTACTTATTCGTCCGGACAAGGAGCACAACCCCAGTCCCCCTTGTAACAAGCTTAGGACCAAGGAGTGCCTCCACGTGTCAAGCCACGATTCCCCTGGCATGTGACGGGTCTGTGTCACCCCACCAGGTAGGAGGGTGGGCGTAGGATAGGGACACGGGAGGCCTCCATAAGCCTCCAACTCCAGTGAGTAGGCAAGGATAGGTGCCATTTGGGGGTTCCCTGGTATCGGTCTCTCAACACCCCCACAACTGGCACATCTCAAGCTTGTGCTGGGGGAGTTTGTAATCATAAGACTCTCTATATACTGGGCATAGGTTAACCTCACTAATTGATTGATTTCCTGTGTAACACCTGGGTAGAATGTAAACATGCCCAAAGTACGGATTAAAGCGGACGGAGGGCCGTCCCCTGAAAAGAGGACGGAACTGCTGAAGATTCTCTGCACGAAAGACATCAGGATTGTGAAGCTATATTCCACTTACGATGGTTACATGGCGATCACCGATACAGACCACTGCACCAATAATGTATTAAAAGACAACACTCACAGCACCCTTGCCACTGCAGGCTTATCCCCAGTCCTGTCACCAGAAAAGAGAGCAAAAATGGCAGTCGTCCTGAAAGGAATAGATGCAGAGGTTTTTAGAGAATCACCGAACACCATTGCAACAGAAATAACGAAATCGGCCCCATTTGCAAAGGTGTGTACATCATGGAAAAGCCACACATCATCAAGGTCTGACTGAGGACAATGGCCATGGCTTCTGGTTCTCCATCCCACCCCAGAATATTGAGTACGAGGGGTACACTAATGTGCCACAGTGCATGGTGTGCTACTTGTACACACACACAGAGGGCAACTGTCCTGACAAAACCAAGAAAATCTGCAGTGAATGCGCCCAAGAGGGGCATATCTTTAGAGAATGCCCCAATAAAAACAAACCAAAATGTATCAACTTTAGAGAGAATCATAGAGCCCTCTCCGGAAAATGTAATGATAAAGAAGATAGAAATCGAAAGAATAAACAAAGAAAAAGCGAAAATGGAGCTACCATACACAAGGCCGTAGCCGATTTGATGGAGTCAGCTCAAGTCTTGGACAAAGGTTACACGCTATACGTAGATAATTGGTACACATCCCCTACCCTATTTCACTGGCTGCAGGGAAGGAAAACAAATGCATGTGGCACTGTTCGAGCTAATCGAAAGTTTATACCCAAGGACTTCCAAAAAAAGCTAAAGCCAAATGAAATGGAGCGCAGGAGCACAGCCACTGGATGGACAAAAAAAAAAAACGTCTATATAATCTCCACCATGCATAAATCGGAAATGATGGAGACGGAAAGGACAAACAAAATAGGGATAAGGTCATAAAGCCAGTGGCTATCATCGATTATAACCAGGGGATGAAAGGTGTGGATGTGGGGGATCAGTTGGCCACATCTTATCCTGCTGTAAGGCGTAGTCTGAAGTGGTATAAGAAGGTCTTTATGTACCTTTTTGAGCTAGCAATGGTGAATGCATTCCTCATATAGAAGCAAGTAGGTGGTGACATCGCTCATCAACTTATTTTCTGGTAGGAGGTGGTAAGAGGCCTCCTCCAGGAATTCCTACCAGATGCCCCACGCTACAGTGGCAGAGGACGACCATCAATAACAAATGGAAGCCTCCGCCTTCAAGGGAAGAACCCCCATGTGATACGGGAGATAGAAGGCAAGAAGTATAAATGGTGCCATGAGTGCTATACACATGGCACGAGAAAAATTACCAAAGCTGAATGCTTTATATGCAAAGTGCCCCTGTGTTTTCGGGTGTTTTGAAAATTATCACAATAAAGTAGATTACTGATATAATGTTTGTATATAGAGATGTGATGATTGTATATAGCTTACATGATAATATATGCCAGACATGTGTCCAGATTGCAAGAGTATAAATAACACATTTCTAGACAAGTAAGGGGTTACCGAAGAAGAAGAGAACTTTGACAGTGATTTCGAGGAGACCATCATTAACAAAATAGGAAGACATATCGACTTCTTATCTCCAGATGCTATACATATATGCTGATTTCACAAGACTAGACCCCACCGACCCACTAATGGCCAAGGTCAGCCCCAGA